>NW_007727988.1:18455-21617 GCF_000696425.1 Galeopterus variegatus | reverse complement strand
TCTGTATGTGGGATCCGAACCCTCGGCGGGAGCGCCACCGCACTCCCAAGTGGCGCACTGTAGCAGTGCGCCACTGGGCCGGCCCGTTACTCTGTTGATTGGTTGCCTAGATGATCTGTCCAATGCTGAGAGGTGTGTTCAGGTCCCCCAATATTATCATAGAGCAGATGTTTCTTCTGTCACTCTGGAATGGGCTTTGTGGAGAGAGACATCCTCTTCTTTTCTTTGGTCTCTGCTGGTGACTCTCCTTGTGTTGATGCACTCCAGTGGGTGGTGTACCCTTTGTGCGGTGGTTGTGATGTCTAGCCACTTTTGCATCAGCCGTGGTTACTGTGGTGGCTGTGGTGGGCCACCCACATGGATGTGATGTTTTTGGCATGCTCCTTGGTGCTGGTGGTATCCCTGATTGTGGGTGGGGGATCTGGTCCCTGGCTCCATGCCTTTGGCCCCCAGGTGGGACCCCAAGGTGTTGGCAGTGTGCCTGGATGTGGGAGTGGGGCCTGGTCCCTGGCTTCAATCCTCAGGTTCCCAGGTGGGCCCCAAGGCACTGGTGGTTTGCCTGAGTGTGGGCAGAACTTCAGTCCCCAGCTCCATACCCCGGGCCCCTGGGTGGGGCCCCAAGGTGCTGGCATTAACCCCTCAATTCTGATATCCTTATCTGTGAAATGGGAATTGTACAAACACCTATATCAATCATAAGTTGTGAGGCTTAAATAAATTAACATAAGTAGAGCCCTTAGAATGGTGTGTGGCACATAAGTACACAGTAAATGTTAGCTCCCATTATTGTTATTATTCATATTATTCAGGTTTTAAAAACAGAATATTAGCTTTATACATATACATATGAAAAGATGCCCATAATATATTGTCAACTGAAAAATTTGTAAAATACTTGCTCTGATTTTTTGTTTTGAAAGATTATGAATGTGTGTGTATAGAAAATGATCATACATAGAAATGACCATACTACTATGTCATACATACATGTACATACAAATATGTGCTAAAGTGATAGTAGTCTTTATCTTTCTGGCTTTTATGTGGCCCCTTGACACTGTAAAGTTCTCAAAGGTGTGAAATAAATCCAGAGAAGGGTATAAACATCAGGAAGGGCTGTTATGACATTTCTTTGTAGCCCAGCAGATTGGGGTCTTGGGTTATGAAGTTAGAAATTAAGTTATTCTGGAAAACAAAATTATAATTCCTATATAGCTGAGTTGGTAAACTGAGAGTCATACCTTCTACACATAATACTATGGTGTTTGAATTTTTAAAAAACAAATATGTATTGCTTTTATAATAAAGAAATGGCAGTCATTCCTCTCCACATAGCCCCTTTCCAGTGAATCTGTTTCTCTCACTAGCACCTGCTCAAGGGCGGAGCTTTGACCATCCATGGTTTAGATGACCCTGTCACCCCTTACCTATATAGTCTGTGTCCTTAATGTTTACATGAAGAATGACATCTCTTCCTAGCTGGGCCACTCATATTCTCTCTCTTGGAACACTGGAACACTGAGAGAATGAATTAGGAAGGGCAGGAGAATGAAGCAGATGCAGGGGTAGGGGCGAAAGACAGGATGGGTCCCAAGAGACCAAGAATAGCCTTGGTTCCTAACAGGCATTCCAGCCCATTTCACCATGGCTAAACTTAGTTTCTTATCTCTATATGCTTGTGAAGACAATAAACTCCTCACTGTTCGGCTAGTTGGGGTTCTCTTCCTTGCAACTAGAAGATCTCTGGCAAGAATATCAAGTTTTTAACGTTTTGCTCCTAGAGCACAAAGTATCTTTTTTATTTCTGGAGCGTCCTTATATTACATATCATCGCTCATGGTAGTGGGAAGAATCACTGTTCTTTTGACCTTTGTCTCCATAGTTAGATCTATAATTACTTCATAATTACCTGTATGTTCACTTGTTGGCTCTGAATAATCCTTTATCCTTCCACCGGCCTCCTGCCACTCTCAGGCTAATGAAGACTCAGGGAGTATTAATAGATTTTAATATTTTCCTAAGCTAACTTTCTTTAAGGAGATAAGTCAGCATTACCAAGGGGAAACAGCACTGGCCAAGCACGGTAACTCTTAGATTATTTGCATCATTGCTTTTTCTAGTTCTAGGGTTAATTGAAAGTTGGCCATACGCATTCAAATCCAATTATCATTCCTTTCTAGAGCAAGGCAGTGGACTAAGAACAGGATGTAGACACAATGGGCTCCACAATCAAACTGCATTCAGTCTCAAGAACACTAGATGTTTCTAGGCATTTCCAGAGGCACAGTCCCATTGGGGTAGAAGGAGTCCCTGTCAGGGAGGCCATACGTCTGTGGTCTATTTCCAGCCCTGCCACTCTCTAGCTATATTCGAATAATTTCAATTTAAAAATTTATTGACATGATTACTGCATGAAAAGCACTGTACTATGTGTAGCAATAAATGAATTTATTTATTTGACAAACATTTATTGAGCACTCACTATGTACCTGGTACTGTGCTAGCTGCTGAGAGAATCACTACGAATAAGATCCTATTCTTGCTCTTGAGGAACAGCACTTCACCTCTCTGGTCCTCAGTTTCCTCATCTTCAATGAGAGAAGTGAACTAGATATTTTCTAAGATCACATCTAGCTCTAAATTTTTATGAGTCTCAAATTTTCCCTAGATTACTGTAGTACTTTTGTGGGGAAAGGTGATTGTTCTGTTGTTTTAGTTCAAGCAGAAGTTTACAATAGGGTATTGAAGTTTTCAAACATAACTTGCAAACAGCATATATTGATTTCGTTTCAGTATTATAATGCTTCTCCCTAAATATTTCTCAGAGTTTCATTATTTTTCTATGGAATTTTATGGATTCTTGATCTTTATTCAGTATAGTGTGAAGTCAGGAGCAGAATATTCAAACCATTGAATTCTGACCAACTGCCTATAACTCCGCCAAGTTCCTAAGAGTGAGACATACTAAGGACACTTCAGGCCAAGGAAAACTGTACCTGGGGCCTTGAACCAAATCTTTAATGAATACTCCCTGCTGGTGAGTTAGGCATCACCGCCCTGCAGCCATGGAGTCCTTTTGCCTGCTCCCTTCTCCTAGATACCCCCTGCCTCCTCTCACCAGTTCTCTCTCAAGTGTAAGGAAATCCTGGGGCATTTTCTGTG
>NW_007727988.1:15455-18176 GCF_000696425.1 Galeopterus variegatus | reverse complement strand
AGTTCCTAAGAGTGAGACATACTAAGGACACTTCAGGCCAAGGAAAACTGTACCTGGGGCCCTGAACCAAATCTTTAATGAATACTCCCTGCTGGTGAGTTAGGCATCACCGCCCTGCAGCCATGGAGTCCTTTTGCCTGCTCCCTTCTCCTAGATAACCCCTGCCTCCTCTCACCAGTTCTCTCTCAAGTGTAAGGAAATCCTGGGGCATTTTCTGTGCCACCACCTGAGAGACAAGTTTTAAGAGGAAGAATCAATCCAATTATGGGGGGGTGGGTACCTAAGAGAAAGATCCAAAAACACTCCAAATAGAAGTAATAAGACATTTTAATTGTGCTCTTACCACCAAAAAGTCCACCCCAAGCATCAGTAAAATTGTGTATTTTGGAAACCTGTATCACAGTAATGCATCACTAATGTTTTCTGAAGCCAAATATTAGTGGATGGCCAAAGAACAGAAAAGTCACAGGGATCTGTGCTCTAGGGCTCCTGGAGGCTGTAGCATGGCTGTAGTCAGGAAGGAAAATAAGATATGGAGGACCCAGATGGGAGGAGAATGGGGGGAAGGCAAGGAGCGAGTGATAAATCTTACAGGTCCAACTGGGGAATTCAGTGGACAATAATGTGGAGTCTGAATAACTTTCTGTAAAGAACTCACATACTCAGTGCTTCAGTTTCACAGTTGTCCCACCTCTCAAGGGGGCTTCAGATTATTTTTGTGGGTTTGGCCAACATGAACAGCCCTGTCATGAAATGTATGATCATTGAGGCTCTGGGTATTAAGGCCTAAGAGACCAGGTTAGGCTCAAACCCTAGTTCAGAGCACTAACGGGATGCCTGGAACAGGATATAGTCTAGGCAAAAGGGGTCCCTGTTGAAAGGGCCTNGGGCTTCAGATTATTTTTGTGGGTTTGGCCAACATGAACAGCCCTGTCATGAAATGTATGACCATTGAGGCTCTGGGTATTAAGGCCTAAGAGACCAGGTTAGGCTCAAACCCTGGTTCAGAGCAGCTAACGGGATGCCTGGAACAGGATATAGTCTAGGCAAAAGGGGTCCCTGTTGAAAGGGCCTTAAATCACACATACCTGTTATAACTACAGAAACTTGCCCTTTTATGGTCTGAAAATCCCACTGTCAGAGGCCCAGGACTGTTGGCCTACCCCAGGATGGGATTTCTGATGTTTTTTTATGAGTTTATCTGACCTAGATATATGCTTAAAGTGGTCAAGAGTCTTAACCAAACAGCTCCAGGTCCGTCCGGTTAGCTCAGTTGGTTAGAGTGAAACCTTATAACACCAAGGTCATAGGTTTGGATCTCTGGACCAGCCAACTGCAAAAAAAAAAAAAAAAAAAAAGAAAGAAAAAAAAAAAAATCAAACAGCTCCCTGGTAAAGGGGATACAGTTGGCCCTCCGTATCCAAGGGTTCCACATCTGTTGATTCAACCAATCAGGGATTAAAAATATTCAGAAAGGCCGGCCCGGTGGTGCACTGGAGAGTGCGCTGCTTGGGAGCGTGGCAGTGCTCCCACCGAGGGTTCGGATCCCATGTGGAGACCGGTTCCCGCTCACTGGCTGAGCGCAGTGCAGGCGCAACACTGAGGGTTGCGATCCCGTTACTGGTCAGTAAAAAAGACAAAAAAAGGAAAAAAAAAATATTCAGAAAAAAATATACAACAACAAAGAATAATGCAAATAAAAAAAGATACAGTGTAACAACTATTCACATATCATTTACATTGTATTAGGTATTATAAATAATCTCAAAATAATTTAAAGTATAAAAGCGCATGTACATAGGTTATGTGCAAATACTATACCATTTCATATTCGGGACTTGAGCATCTGTGGATTTTGGTTATCTGCGGTATCTTGGAACTGATCCCCTGTGGATAAGAGGGACAACTGTACCAATATCTTCCTCACGACATTATAGTAAGGATTAAAGGAAATAACAGGTTAAAAAATATATAAAAATAAAACATTTTATAGATGGTACATATTTACATGGTACAAAACACAAAAAACACAAAAGAATATATAGGGGAAAATCTACCTCCCATCCTATCCCTTAGACACCCAATATCTCTCTAGAGGGGCAATAAGTATTACCAGTTTCATATATGTACCTCAAGACATATTCTGTGCCTGTACAGATAAATACACACTATGTATTTTTCCCTCTTTTAATAGCATTTTCTTCTTTGTAAAACTTGATAGAAATCTTGTAATTTCTTGTTGTTATTATTAGAGTGTTTTTCTCAGCACCATGCCCAATTATATGCCTACTCAATGTCTCCTAATGAAGATGGTGAGGACATCACTCAGTGTGGTTCAATGGCACTAGCAAGATTTCCAAGGTTTATCTTGGGTCACTTTTTGTATTGAATGGAAGTCTGTCTCCCTAAAATGGGTCCACTTCTGTTGTCCCTTATTTGTAAAATGTTTAAAATCCTCAAATGTCAGGAGTTGCATACAAACTGTTATTGTTGTTGTTCATATTCTACTGGCTTATTATGAAGATATGGATATAAATATCCCTGAAGTTTTATTGGATGAAAAATACCCCAAAGACAGAATGAGAGGTAGTTGTCATTTCATTTTATTTCTATATATCTCTAAGGCTCTCAGACAAGTACAATATAGCAAAATAGTGGTTTAAATTTTTTTTTTTCCTTTTTGTCTTTTTTCGTGTCCGGCAATGGATCGCAACCCTCAGT
>NW_007727988.1:12791-14685 GCF_000696425.1 Galeopterus variegatus | reverse complement strand
GCGCCACCGCGCTTCCCAAGCGGCGCACTGTAGCAGTGCGCCACCGGGCCGGCCCAATAGTGGTTTAAATTTTATTACAAAATTTGACTGCAGGGGCGTGTTAATTTTTTTTTAACAAAACGGAATTCCAGAGCTGGAAGAAATTTTACATGTCTTTAATCCAACATCATCACACAGATGAAGAAACTGGGCCTTTTAAGTGTTGGGGATGGTCAGGTTGTTTAGAAAGCTCCTAGCAAACAGCCTCAGGGCTAATCTACCTGCATTTGGCTTTCTCCATTTGATCTCTGCTGTATATGTTAGCAGATTAATCTTAGTGAATCTTAGCTCTGGCCTTGTTGCTCTTCAACTGAAGAAATTTCACTGGCTTCTCATGGACTCAAGAGTAAAATCCCAATACATGCAGCCTAGCTTTCAAGGAAATCTGATAGAAGTAAAAAAAAATAGACTTTGGAACAGAAGACCTGGGTCCTAATACTGGCTCTAGCAACTATCTGCGGGACCTTGGTCAAATTATTTTAATTCTCAGAGCCAGTCTTGTCATCTGCAACATGTAGATAATACTCAATTTCACACAGCTGTTGTGAGAGAGAAATAAGGTAACATATGTCTGGTACAGAATACCTCACTCAATAATTTCCTGCTTTCCTTACTTCATCACCCAGCCTCAATCTACTTTCTAATATTATTTCTGTCAGTACTTCTCTTGTGCACTATTTGTTTTAACCAAACAGAATTGCTCACTTCCCTGGTCTCACTCCAGATTCTTCAGACATCTCTGCCTAGGTTCTTTGCCATCTCATCCTATTCATCCAAAAAATATTCATTAAGTGTCTGCTATGTGCCAGGCACTCTTCTAGGACCTGGGGATCCTAAGTGAACAAGTTAGAATTTTCCTTCTAGATTGTAGTCCTTTTCCACGGGCTGTTCTTTTCTTCCACAAGTTGAAATTCTGACTTTCAACATTTAGCACAAATGCTTCCTCATTCATGCATTCATTCAACAAATACTTGCTCAACATTTACTGTGTGCAGAGTCCTGGCTTAGGTGGTAATGATACAATTGTGAAAAAGATTACCACTCATTCAGCGAGGGGTCTGTGGGGGACATGGACAAGTAGAGGCTAAAATGAGGGTGCTATATAACAAGACCCAAGAGGAGGTGATGCTTCCCAAAGTTTCTCGCATCACGTAGGAGATTGCTCTTGACTGGAAGTGACTGGCCAGGATGTCTAGTTGCCCCAGACCCTGTCACCCCAAGGATTGAGGGGATCACTGTCTCAGCACACACCTGTACTCCATTCACAGTGTACTTCTTGATCTCATTTAGGCTAAGACCTGAAGGATAAGTAGATACTAAATAGGAGAAGAAATATTCAGGGTCCTTCAGTCATTTATTTAACAAGTATTTATTGAGTAAGTATTGTGTGCTAGACACTGTGCCAGGGGCTAGGAATACACCAGTGAACACAGAACCTGCCTTTAAGGAGCTTTTACTCTATAGAAGACAGACAAATGGACAGGCAATTACAGTACTGTGAGGTAAGTACTCTGATGTGGATAAACTCAGAGTTATGGGGATTGCAGAGTGGATCTTACCCAGGTTTGAGAAGTCAGAGATTTCCAGTAGTAAAATACAAGTTTAAAACTTCAAGTAGGTGGTGGGAGTAGGAGGTGGGAAAGGCATTCCAGGGAGAAGGCAGTATGGTAGAGGACCAAGTAGTGAGGTAAACAAGGCACAATTTCTTTTGCTATCCCCAGTGGAAACCTTATTTTCAATATGCCATCTTCTCTCACACCTCTGTGCTTTGCTCATGCTCCCCCTCCCTGCCTGGCTAATTCATGTTTTGAGAGCCAGCTCAAAGGTCATCTTTTTTTTTTTTTTTTTTTTTTTT
>NW_007727988.1:1158-11818 GCF_000696425.1 Galeopterus variegatus | reverse complement strand
TTGCGATCCCGTTGCCGGTCCCGGTCCGGTACGGGGGCAACACTGAGGGTTGCGATCCGTTGCCGGACACGGAAAAAGACAAAAAAAATAAATAAATAAATAATAAAAAATTAGTCATTCCCTTTCCTGCAGTGATGACTGTAATTTATGAACCAAAAATCTAGACATTTTGTCTGACTGAATTCTTTTTCTGATATGTAAATTAATTTTATTAGGAGCTAGATTAGATAGCTAGATTAGATATGAAAATTAAATCATGTTTTTATTCATTTAACAAGTTTCCTTTAGTAAAAGGAAAAATAGAGAAAACCAAGTATTATATACTATAATATCTGTTATTTTTGTTATTCATCTACTGTAAAATCTGATGGCAATGTTGTATATATACTAATTTAAATAATTCAATTGTTAAAGAACTGTTTATTCATTTACATTTTTGCTACTATTTCTATGCTAGGCTCTGACCATTTATTTGGATTATGATTTTTCCAATAGTCATCCATTAACTTTCTGGTTGTCTGATATACTGGTCAGAGACAGGATAATTGAAATATGTTTAGAATATTTTCTCAATGAAAATCTCTAATTGATAATTTTTATAATCTCTTTATTTGGGTCCAGCTCCTTTGTCTTGACTCTTTTAAGTAAATGATTCCTCTACCCTGGTACAGGTTGAGTATCACATAAAAGGGTGCCTTGGCACATGCTCAGTCCTGAAATCCCACTTTGACCTACTACTCTCACCTTTGAACCTGCTCTGAACCCTCCCCAAACTATTGATCCTGTAGGCCTGATTGTGAACTTGGCTGCTCTGACAATTATTCTAGGATCCTCTACCTTGGTACCTCATGTAATGTCTCTCCTGACTGGCAGAGTACCCAGAAACTTACTAGTGCTGACAAAAATTTAGATTCAAGCAATGGAGAAATTAACCTTAGGATGTGAAACTGTGACTGTGAGATCTAATTTCTGCTTCCTTTGCTACAAGCTCCATTCTAGCATAATTAGCCTTCTAAGAGAAATTTCTTGATGAATCCCTGTTAGTTACAGAAGTGAGAAATGATGTTTCTTTATCTGATTTCCTATCAGAGCCATATACAAGCATATATAACTACTAAATTAGGTACCTACAACCTGAAAGTAACATGATTTTTAAAGCCATTTTTAAAAGTTCACTTTCTTAATCTTTACACTTATTGTAATACTAAAGTGCAATTTTTGTGATAATGATTTTTTAAAAAAATATCTAAATAATGCTACACAATTTTATTTCCTTTTCCAGTAAAGGATTCAACTATACTCTGACAATACAGTGGTCAACAAGGAAGGCAGGGTCCCTGACTTGACAGCCATCTGTGGAATTCTCATTGGCCACCCCTGAAGCCTCTCTTCCAGATACCCACTATTCCCTGGGGCTGACAGCTCTCTCCCTTCTCCACTGCTGTAGTTCAGGCTCTCATTACCCTCCACCTCCAATAAAAAAGGGCCTCCTATCTGGTTTCTTCAACATCCAACTATCCAACGTGAGACTTCTAAAATGCAGATCTTTGGGATGACTTCCAATTGCCCACGGAATAAAATCCTGACTCAGACTTCCTATGTAAGCCCCTGCAAAACTAGACCCCTGTCATTATCTTTGGTTGTTTTCCATCTTGCTCCCAAAGTCCCAGAAATATCTTACTGCTTGCAGTGAATACACACCAGGGATATGTGAAGTTTTGTCCGGGGGGAGAAGATTTGAGGGCAGTTAACTAGAAGATTTATAATCAACCATGAAGGAAGGAACCACCTCGGAGGCTGGCCATGGGAGGCCTCAAGCTTGCTCTGAAACTACACATTTTTTCCAGTCATAAGTAGATCCCATTTCTGTGATCTTGTGATCCTCTCTCTAGCAGAACGGTTCAGACTACCCAGTGGCAGCCCCACAGCCTTTCACAGCACAACGACTAGTGGTTTTCATCCTCCGTTTTCCTGTTTCTGAAGTGACCTCGGCCTGGTCCTTTACTTCCCGCAGGCCCGGCGAGCTCTTCGTTCGAGAGGCGAGCCGCCGCGCCCNTAGTCATCCATTAACTTTCTGGTTGTCTGATATACTGGTCAGAGACAGGATAATTGAAATAATATGTTTAGAATATTTTCTCAATGAAAATCTCTAAGTACTTTCATTGATAATTTTGATAATCTCTTTATATGGGTCCAGCTCCTTTGTCTTGTTTGACTCTTTTAAGTAAATGATTCCTCTACCCTGGTACAGGTTGAGTATCACATAAAAGGGNGCGGCTCACAGCGGGAGCTCCACCCCAAGCCGCCAGCGAAAGGGCAGGGTCGGCCCGGTCACGTGACACGCCGATTGTCACGTGGGTGCCGCTCATCTGACCAGAGTCTCGCGTGGCCCAGCCCACTGTGAGGCAGGTGACCGGCGGGCCATGGCAGGCCCCAGACTTTGTTTTTCGTTGCTGCTGGCGGCAGCGTTCGCAGGGCGGGCGACAGCCCTATGGCCCTGGCCCCATTACATCCAAACCTCCGGCCAACGCTACGTCTTGTACCCGAACAACTTCCAATTCCAGTACCATAGCAGTTCGGCCGCGCAGCCGGGCTGTTCTGTCCTAGATGAGGCCTTCCAGCGCTACCGTGAGCTGCTCTTCGGTTCTGGGTCTTGGCCCCGTCCTCACCTCTCAGGTGAGTCGGACCTGCCCCTTCTCGTTCCCAGGCCCGGGAAGGGCCTGCCTTGGGACAGCCTCTCCCCCCAAGCCTCCTGGGGCGCCTCCCATGGGTTTTGCCTCAGCCTCTGAGCACACGCCCTCCACTCTCTCCTGCCCTTTTTCTCCACCTGTCGTCTCAGCCTCCCCAGGGTGGAGTCCTCCTCCTACATTCACTGCTTCACTGAGCTGACTTCTGAGGCCACATTTATCTGGAATTCTTCCCTCGGGCTATATTAGATTTTCATCCACAAATGTCTACTGTAGGACTACAGTTCGGTCAGGATATCAAGTTATTGAAAATACTGTGCTAGTAGACGTCTAAGGTGATCCTTCTGACCATGTTCTAGTGACTCAGGGTCCTAGTGAGGCCGTGACCAGGGCTGGGTAGAGGAGACCAGAGAAGACACCCAAAATTCGTGAGACACGATGGGAAAACATATGCAAAATTACATAAAAGTGTGACATGTAGCATGTTTAGTAAATGTTTAAACTGTGAGAAGTCATAGAACAATCAAATCCACAAGGAAATGAGTTTCCAGCAGCCACTTAACATGAGGTGGTAGATGTAATTAGCCAGGGCTGAAAAGAGGGTATCCCCGGCAGGAAGCAAGGCTTGAGCAGAGCACAGAGAGTTGTGATTGAGCTTAAAGTTCTAGCCTGGCCTATGTGATGAGGATGGGGGCTGAAGAGTAGGGAGGGAGGAGGCGGGGGAAAGTGTGGGCTTGAAATGAAGAATGAAGAGTGCTCTGAATATTGGTTTCATTTAAGATGGCAGGGGCTAGTGATTTTCTTCTCAGCAACAATGTAGTTCTGAAAATTGTGTTTGAAGGTAATTATTCCACAGCAAATTTATGGGTAGAGTCAGCAACGTAGAGGAGTACAGTTCTACATTACGGGCTTAAAATTTGGAGTTTTCTTGATAACCTTCTGGAATTTAGTTCTCTGATTATGTCGTATAGGTGTTATTGGGGGAAGAAGCCATATTTATGGTTGGGTCATATAATAACATCATTTTGTATAATGTTTCAAGTGTGCTTAAATTACGTTCACAAATGTTCTCATTTGATATATAGACTTTAAAGCATTTGATTGAACAGATGGCGCTTAGAAAGTGACAAATGATTTAAGGAAAGAAACAGAATTTCAGCATGCCGGTAGTTCTTAACTGGTAAAATGTATTAGGCTAGGGAGGATAAAAGTCCCGCTATTAGGTGTGGTAGATCACGTATTTCTCTGAGTCCTTCCTGACAAGTAATAGAGTGCCTTACACAATTGGCATGCAGAATACATTTCTTTGGGTTATACAACAGTTAGGGCCTGCCTTATGCAAAAAATAGATTTGTCATCTAATTGGTATGTGCTAATCCCAGTGCTAGGTACTCTAGAGGTTATAAGAAAAGTGCAAGATGTAGGCCCAAGCTCGGCAGTTCTGTTGGGGAAATATGAAGCAGAAATACACAATGTGTTATAAAGTGCTCAAAAGATAAGTAGGGCATTTACTACTACTGTATAAGTGAGGATAATTCCTGTGCTTCTAAATTAAGCCTTAAAGTCCATTGCTATGGGACTATAATTTAATCAAGTAAATAGAAATGGGGAGATTATGTAACAATGGGGTGCCATAAATTCCCTAATGAAAGAGATATAGAGCCAGATAAGAAACTCAATGAGAAGTTTATTTCAATTTATCATTACCTTCCTGTGAATTAATTTGCATTATTAATTGGGGGTTCTTGTCTATTGAGAGACGGTGAAGACTTTGTTGGGTGAACATTACCAAAGGCTAGTCACTTCTCTGTTGTTCTTCCCGTGGAGTCTTCCCTTTGGAGCATAGTTTACTGTGGGGGTTTTCTTCGAGCTATAGTTTCAGTTCTGTAGAAACAAGGATGAAGCAACGGAGGGGAAAGCAATGTCAACAAGGCCCAAACTATAGTCTTTTTCTCTATGGGTCCAGTTTTGGTAAAGAAAGCAGCATAGGTAAGTTAAATCCTAACTAACAGATTTCCGTCCCTTTACTTGTATGTAATGTCTAGGCCAGTGTTTTCCTTAATGCAGTAAAACTTCTGGTTTTGACATAAACTTGGAACTCAGTGGAATTTATACCTCCCTTTTCTGAAGAACAGGTCTGGTATTGAGGTTTGATTTTATTCTGAATTCAAGGGTTAACCTTAGTCCCACCAGTTGCTAAATGGTCTGTGGAGGTGTTTAGTATTTGTCACCTGTCTTTCTCATTGAGAGGTGTTTTTACCAATTGGAGGGTGTGTGTTGCATGTTGTTGAACCTGTTAAATGGAATTATTTTAGGATCTAGATACTTGAATGAATCTAGTTCTTTGATTATTAAGCCACATCCTGTTTGCAAATAAAGATCTGATCATTTGGAATGGTACCCATCTAATGTTGCTCCATATACTTATTTGGGTGCTTGATGGAGCTGATAAAGCCCAAATTTTCCAGGTAAAGTGGCTAAATCTAATTATGCCAGTTGACTGCATTCTTCTGTGCTTTTCCTGAAACAGGTTGATTGAAGCCTTAGTACTTCATGGGTATTATAAGGTTCCCATCCTGGTCTAATGTTCACATGCACATCCCTGAGAGATGCTCAGGATGCCGTTGTCCCTGAACAGAATAATCCCTGTCCCCTTCTCCAGCCCTTTTATTCTAGAATGAAAGTAAGATTATTATTATTTTTTTTTTTAAAAAGATGACTGGTAAGGGGATCTTAACACTTGACTTGGTGTTGTCAGCACCACGCTCTCCCAAGTGAGCTAACTGGCCATTCCTATATAGGGATCCAAATCCATGGCCTTGGTATTATCAGCACCACACTCTCCCAAGTGAACCACGGACTGGCTCTTCAAAGTAAGATTATTTTACGAGTATCTGGATCCTCCTGCAGCCATTATCAGTATTTGTTTTGCTTATCCTCAGATATTAAGCAAATGACTAAGTTAGTAAGTGGCGTTATAATCTGAATCTTCTAAAATACCTCCCTCCTTTGGTCATTCCTTCTATAAGTATGCATGGAACATAGCAAATATTTAATAATTGTGAACATATTAACATTAAAGAGCTTCTCTGTGAAAAAGTTGGTAAGAAGGCTTCATGGTTTTTGTTTATTTCTAAGATCATCAAGGAGTGATTTGCAGATTTTCATTTAGGATTCCCTTTCCTTTCAAGTTTCAAATTTGGAGTGTAGGCATGTGATTCCAGAGAAAGAAGGATCACACCATGATCCTAACTCTTAATCCCAACTCATGCTGCTCTTAACTCATCACAAAATTGAAGATGCATTGAGATTGCATCCAGGGAATGTAGGAGGGAAACATAAGATTAGGTAGCTGGGCTGGGGACAAAGAGTAATGCTTGATTAGTTCTCTGCACTCTAATTGGGCCAGCGGCTGAGTACATTTTAATCTTTCCCAAGGCAAGGATAAGGCATATACCTGCAGAAGATTTGGTTGCCAGTAAGTTTATTGTTTTAAGAGCAAAGATGAAGAAAACAACGTGAAAAGAGGGTTTTGAGATAGAAATATTTTTCTTGCGAAGGAGTAGGGATACATAAAGAGAAATACAGTGATGAATATGTTGTCTTTGGAAAGGAGATAGGTAGCAGAAGCATAGTTTTTCGCCAGGGAGCAAAATAATTGTCATATTTCATTTTGAATTCAAGGGCCTAGATTTGTATGGCCTGTAGTCCTCAACCAGCTTCTCTTCTCACAGCCTTTTTTTTTTTTTCTTTTTTACCTAAATCATAATGCTTTACCAATAGCCATGGATAGTACTGAGCCCAAGAAGGTCAGCTTGATCAAGGTGTGTGTGAGGGTAGTCTGGGCCTGGTTTATGAAAAACCTGAGTCTTTTTCTCTTGAGTTGTAGTTGTTCCCCTTGCTTTGGACATTCTGCTTGAAGACTGTATACATTAGAGGACTCAGGGTCTGCAGCAAGGTTTATTCCAGATCAGCCAGAGGATGTTTTTAATGACACATTTAACTATGTTCCCTCAAGCAAATTGCCTAACTTCCAAGCTGTTGCTGCTACTTCTTTTTAAAAATCTGCCTACATTCCATGCATTTCTGAAGATAACAAGGAAATAGTTATGAATGTCTTTGCAGTCTTCGAAGGAGGGTACAACAGAGGGAAGAACTTGGTGATTTAAAAAATAAAAATAAAAAAAATAAAAATTTAAACAGTTTGAGTCTGAGATGTCCTTCCTTCCATTTCCTTTTACTGTACTCCCTCAGCTCCAAACAGAAGAGCAAAATAGGGCATTGGAGAGTTTTTGTGAGTTGATAACTTGTTGTTGGTTTTTTGTTGTTGTTTGCTGTTTTTAACAGCAAGTGGGTACTTTTTTAGCTACACAGTCTCATACTAGGGCTTGTTGTCTGTTTCTTAGCCTGTTAAAGGCATAAGTCTCAATCCCTTTATTATGGATTATGCAGAAGGAAAGGAGGATCACTGTCTAACCAATACTTCTTTTAGAAATGAAAGAGGTCACTCATGTTTCTGCATTGACTAAATTTCCTCTGCTGGCCCTGGAAATAAGTGGTAAAATAGATCCAATTTGCATCATCCTCCAGAGGTTAACCAATTGGATTAAGAGCTTTCTCTTACCTTTGTGAAGCTGCTGACAAGGTCAGCTAAGAGGAGATTGGGTCTGTAGAGGTGAGGTAGGTGTATGTATGAAGAGTTCTCTGTGATCTGCCTCAAGATTTATGGGTCTGCAGTCCATTGTAACAGAGGAATTTATTTGATTTTCTTCTCTATTCCTGGCCCATTATTGAGTCAAGAACTTCAGTCTTCTTTCTTCATAGCCTTTGCTTCTGTTGTAAGCTGTGGCATTGCTTAAGCTTCCTGGTCATGCACTCAGCCCTGGTCACTAGCCAACAGTGGTATGCTACCATGTCTACATATTGTTGGTTGGGCTTGGGTGCTGTGTAGAGCTCCTTCCTGTGGAAGTATAAGCTCAAATACAGGAAGTATGTGCACTTGTCAGCTTGGCTGTCAGTAAGCAGCCTTCCCTTCTTTTGTAAAGCTCTTCGGATGTGCTCAAGGGAGATGGCTTACCAGGTACACTGTTATAGATGAAAAATTTGACTGCTCTACCATTCAGCCCTATCCGGGTAGAAACTGGTGCTGGGATCCCACACTAGGCTTTGTTCTTTTGACTAGCGCTGCAGTCCTGGAGTGAGGCAGATTCAGAGTTCCAAACCCATGTCCCTTTTATACGTTCGAGTTTCAGCCTGTTTGCCATACAGGGTGGCACCACACAGTAGTGGAGCCTTCAGTCTCCCATAAGAAGCTCATGAAAACCCCTTCAGGGATGGCTTCTATGGTGTAGTTACACCACAGGGCACCCTGCCTCAGGTCTCCTCCAGCCAAGAGATAGAATGGAGGTTTGCTGTCGTACAACTGACTTATTAGGAAAAGCGAAATAGAAAATGGAAGGAAACTAGCCTTTATTGAGTGTCTGGCAGCTCCGTGAGGTCAGTGTTAGCCTCATCTTTCAGAACCAAGACTCATAGTGGCTAAGTAACATGCCCAGGGGCTACACAGTTAGTAGTGGTGGAGCAGAAATTCCAGTCAGCTGTTTGTATACTAAGATTTTGCTCTTTTCACTCTGTGGTCTTGGGGTATACTCATAAATATCTTTGTCAAACTAATTAGCGACTTGGAAAACTACTGGCCTCTGGTGGAATTAAGCTCTGATCACACTTAGTGTTAATTACTTCAAATAGTAACTTCTAACATGTCTAATCGCTTATTCATTAGCAATTGGATTATGAATATTTTGATTCCTGACCCATTGTTATCAGATTCCAGTAACATTTCTGGCTTCCTTCCTTCCATCTATCCTTGTCAATAACACTAGGTCCAAAGAATGTTAATTGAAGTGCCCTTGTCCTTAAAGAATTCACAGTTCCTAGAAGTGGATACAGTTATACAATAAAGTGTGATTGTTTTTTTTCTATGATATTTTTTTTTTTTTTTTTTTAAAGATGACTGGTAAGTGGATCTTAACACTTGACTTGGTGTTGTCAGCACCAGGCTCTCCCAAGTGATCCACTGGCTGGCCCTTTTTTTCTGATAATTGAAGTGCAGGGTGCTTTGGGCATGCAGAAGAGGAACACCTGACCAGGTGTGAGGGGCAGGAGGGAGGGGGGATGATACTTATTGAAAAGACTTTCATAGAGAGCCATTTAATCAGGTCCGAAGGTAGGAGTAGGTGGGGATGGAAGTAGTATTACACATAGAAAGAACTGCATGTGGGAAAGGCTTTAAAGCAAGAAGCTTTCATGCCACATTCAAGAAAATCAAGGTTAGTATGACTAAAGTACACAACTCTAGGGTGGATCAGCAAGTTCTGAAGCTAGAGGTCATGAAATGGCCTAGTAAGCCCTGGTAAGGAACGTGAACTTTTTTTTTTTTTTAAAGATAACTGGTAAGGGATCTTAACCCTTGACCTGGTGTTGTCAGCACCACACTCAGCCAGTGAGTGAACCAGCCATCCCTATATGGGATCCGAACCCGTGGCCTTGGTGTTATCAGCACCGCACTCTCCCAGTGAGCCACGGGCCAGCCCCAGGAAAGTGAACTTTATCCTAAAGTCAAGGAAGGTCAGTAAAGGCTATTAAACAGGATAAGTGATACAACTAAGCTCTGGCTGCTTTAGGGATTGGTGGAGAAAAGGACTGGAGGCAGGAAACCCAGTTAAAAGGCTGTTACTGTGGTCTAGATAAGACATAGTAATTGCGGAAGTAGATTGGTGGCTGTAGGGACAGAGAAAACTGGAAAGACTGAGTGATTTCGGAGGTGGCATGCATAGAAGTGGTGAGTTAGGTTGGAGGGGGAGGTGCTGAGGATGACTCACAGATTTCTGAGTTAGCAATTTGAGTGTTTGTTCTCATTCACATATTGCTGCCTTTCACAAATATAGGGTAAATAGTAGGAGAGGAAGGGAAGGAAGAGAGGGTAGAGAGAGAGATTAAGAGGTTGAGAGGTAGAGTGAGAATCATAAAAAGTAAGTTTGACTTTGGATGTGTTGAGTGTGAGGTATCTAGCAAACAGTTAGCTATGTGGTAAGCTCAGAAGAATGAATTTGGGGCTGGCCTGGTGGCGCACTGCTACAGTGCGCCGCTTGGGAGTGTGGTGGCGCTCCCACCGAGGGTTCGGATCCCACGTACAGACCGGCCGCTCACTGGCTGAGCGAGGTGCGGGCGCAACACCGAGGGTTGCGATTCCGTTGCCGGTCCCGGTCAGGTATGGGCACAACACTGAGGGTTGCAATCCGTTGCCGGTCACGAAAAAAGACAAAAAGGGAAGAAAAAAAAAAAGAAGAATGAATTTGAACCCTTCCAGAGGACAAGAAGTTCTAAAAGGCGACCATGGGAGGGTGGTTGAGGAGAAGGAGGATGTTGTTGGATAACTACTAAGCCAGAATGTGGGTTTGTTCTTCCTTTTGGGTGGTGAAATCATCTAGGATGGTAGCCAGCCTTGGGGTGGAGAAGACAACTGGGCACCAGGATCCAAAGTGTTGAGTAAGTGAAGAAGTGACCAGGAAGTTGCAGAATGTTGTGACAAGGAGAGGCTCCTTGACTTAACAGCAGGATGGCATGAGCCACAGAAGAGAGATATTTTTTTTCACTTGATGGTGGTGGATGGATGGCCAAGAAGCAGCCCCATATCTCAACCTTAGGATGTGAGAAGACGCTGCCTCTCAGAGCAAGTTGTAGGGAAGGTGGTGTGCGGTGTTCCTGGACTGAGCCAGGCTTCAGTTAAGGAGGAAGTGGAAGAGTCTGAGGATGTTGTAGTTAAATAACCATGCAATGAGATTTCAGAGGGTTTGTGTGGGTGGGTGATGTGTAGTACAGGTAGTCTGGTGAAGGAGAAGAAATAACATTTATAAGAATGGGAGTATGGGATCAGGAATGAGCACAAAAGTTTATGTATATATTGGGTAAAG
>NW_007727988.1:0-457 GCF_000696425.1 Galeopterus variegatus | reverse complement strand
CCAAGTCAAGGGTTAAGATCCCCTTACCGGTCATCTTTAAAAAAAAAAAAAAAAAAAGTGAAAAGTTTTACTAGTCAATAAATATGGAAGGATGACTACTTATCCATTTGGAAAAAAATTAAGTTAAATCCTTATCTCATATTAAACACAAAAGTAAATTCTAGGTAGATTAAAAATCTGAAGGTAAAAGATATATGATAAAAGTATTAAAAGGAAATAAAGGAAACTATTCTTATAATCCTAGGGGTAGAGGAGGCCTTTGTAAGCAAGCAAATAAAAGAACCCATAAAAGACTAACAGATTTGACCACATAAAAATTAAAGCAAAAGAAACCATAAGGTTAAAAAACAAAGGACAAAGTGGGGCAGATATTTGCAACCTTAAAAGACAAGGCTAAAGGGGCCAGCCTGTGGCTCACTTGGGAGAGTGTGGTGCTGATAACACCAAGGCCACGGGT
>NW_007727987.1:339983-344973 GCF_000696425.1 Galeopterus variegatus | reverse complement strand
GGTGCTCCAGACCCGTCGCCATTTTCCGATCCATGTTTCTTAACATAGGCATTTACAGCTATAAATTTGCCTCTAAGCACCGTTTTAACTGCATTCTTTGCATTTTGGTACATTGTGTGTTCACTTTTATTTAATCTCAAAGTATTAAAAAATTGTTTTATTAAAGTAAAAAACACATAACATTAAATTTGTCGTCTTAACCACTTTTAAGGGTACAGTTTAGTAGTGTTAGGTGTATTTACATTGTTGTGCAACAGATCTCTAGAACTAGTTCATCTTTCAACACTGAAAATCTATACCCACTAAACACTAACTCCTCCTATCTCCTCCCCAGCTCTTGGCAACCACCTTTCTACTTTCTGTAGATTATGATTCTGACTACTTTAGATACTTTATATGAGTAGAATCATACAGTGTTTGTCCTTTTGTGACTGGCTCATTTCATTTAGCCTAATGTCCTCAAGGTTCATTCATGTTGTAGCTTGTGACAGGATTTCCTTCCTTTTGAGGACTGATTAATATTCCAATGTGTGTATATACCACATTTGTTTATTCATTCACCCATTGATAGACATTTGGGTTGCTTCCACCTCTTGGCTATTGTTAATGATGCTGCTATAAACATGGGTGTGTAAATATGTCTTTGAGACTGTTTTTAATTTTAGATGTATATCCAGAGGTCCAACTACTGGATCAAGTCATAGTTCTATTTTTAATGTGAGGAACCTCCATACTGTTTTCTATAGCTGTTACACCATTTTGCAATCCCACCATGAGTGCACAAGGGTTCTGATTTCTTGACATTTTCTTCAACAACACTTGTTATTTTCTGGGTTTTTTTTAGTAGTGGCCATCCTAATGGATGTGAGGTGATATCTCCTTGTGGTTTGATTTCCATTTCTCTCATTACTAGTGATATTGACCATATTTTCATACGTTTCTTGGCCATTTGTATACCTTTGGATAAATGTTGTATATAGGGAAATGAAAGGTCCAACTTTGTTATTTTGCACGTTGATATCCAGTTTTTCCAAAACTATTTGTTTGAAGAGACTTTCTTTTCCCCATTCAGTAGTCTTGGCACCCTTGTCAAAGACCATTTAACTATATACATGAGGGTTTATTTCTGGGTTCTCTGTTCTATCCCATTAGTCTATATGTCTGTCTTTATGCCAGTACTACACCATTTTGATTATTGTAGCTTTGTAATATATTTTGATATCAGGAAGTGTGAGACCTCCAACTTTGTTCTTCTTTTTCAAGATTGTTTTGGCTATTCAGAGTCCTTTGGTCAACTGATTTTTTTTTTTTTTGTCTTTTTCGTGACCGGTAAGGGGATCACAACCCTTGGTGTGGTGTCGCCTGCACCGTGCTCAGCCAGTGAGCGCACCGGCCATTCCTATATAGGATCCGAACCCACGGCGGGAGCGTCGCTGCGCTCCCAGCACCACACTCTCCCAAGTGTGCCATGGGGCCGGCCCCTGGTCAACTGATTTTTGACAAAGGTGTCAAGTCCGTTGGATGGTGAAATAATAGTCTATGCAACAGATGGTGCTGGAACAACTAGATATGCACATGCTGAAAAATGAAGTTATGTTCCTACCTCACACCATATACAAAAGCTAATTGAAATAAATAAATGACCTAAATATAAGAGCCACAACCATTAGAAGACAACTCTTAGAAGAAACATAGGGATAAATCTTCATGACCTTGGATTTGGCAGTAGGTTTTTAGATATGACACCAAAAGCACAGGCAACAGTGACAAAAAAACAAACAAACAAGTAAATTGGACTTTTTCAAAAACAAAGTTTTGCACATCAAAAGACATTATCCAGAAAGTGAAAAGACAACAAATAAAATTGTAGAAAATATTTACAAATCACATATGTGATAAGAATTAATATCCAGAATATACCAAAACAAACAAACAAACACATGCAACTTAAAAACAAAAAGACAACCCAATTGAAAAATAGACACAGGACTTGAATAGACATCTCTCCAAAGAAGATATACCAAAGGTCAATATGCACATAAAAAGATGCTCAACATCATTATTCATTAGAAAAATGCAAATCAAACCCAAAATGAAGTACCATTTCATCCTACTAGGATGGCTATAGTCAATAAAATAGAAAATAAAGTGTTGTCAAGGATGTGGAGAAATTCAAAGCCTCATACATTGCTGGTGGGAATGTAAAATGTTGCAGCCACCGTGGAAACCATTTTGGTGGTTTCTCAAAAAGTTAACCTTAGAATTCCCATATGATCCAGCATTTTTACTCCTAGGCATATGCCCAAAAGAATTTAAAGTAGGGACACAGACAAATAACTTGTACTCCAATGTTCATTGCAGAATTATTCACAGTAGCCAAAAGGTGGAATCCAGCTATTAGCAAATGAATAGGTAAACAAAACGTAGAATATCTATATAATGGAATAGTATTCAGCCATAAAAAGGAATGGATTCTGAGACATGTTACAGTATGGATGAATCTTGAAAACATTTTTCTAAGTGAAATAGGCCAGACACAAAAGGACAAACATTGTGTAATTCCACTTACATAAAATATCTAGAAAAGGCAATTTCTTAGAGATAGAAAGTGGATTAGAGAAGGCCAGGGGCTGGGGGAAGGAGGAAATTAGGAGTTATTGCTTCATGGTTATAGGGTTTCTGTTTGGGATGATGAAAATGTTCTGGAAATAGATTGTGGTGATGGTTGTACAACCTCGTGAAGGTAATTAATGCTTCTGAATTTTACACTTAAAAATGCTTAAAATGGCAAATTTTATGACATTGTTTCATTTTAAAGAAATGTTATTCAATTACCATTTATTATCAGAAGAATTCTCAGAATTCTTAAGAAACAACGGTTCTTAAGAATTAATTTTAGGTCAAGGGTTCAGATCCCCGTACTGGCCAGCCGCCAAAAGAAAAGAAAAGATTTAAGTTTAGCTTCTTATTCCTCAAGAAGCGACTGAGCTTTTTGAGGAAGATGATTAGGACTTTTGCTTTATCCATCTCTCACTGCTCTTTCTCTGTAATTAATGCTGAGATCCATTTATGGCAATTGCCCTCTTGCTAAAACTGGTGTTATCATGACTACCCTAAGAGAAGTTGCACCAGAGGACAGTTCAGTTTGGAATAAAAACCTCTGGTGATTTCTCCCTTTAGACTTCTTTCTGAGATCACTATTTGGGAAGTAGTTACAGTTATATTTGTGGTAGCTAGTGAAGATCTGGACAACACCGATTTCAAATCATGCTCAGGGTCTCAGTCATAGAGAATCTTTCTCAGAGATCTTGTTCCTAGAAATTTAACTCAGCTTTACTTCTTTCAGTTTTTTTTTTTTTTTGGTAGCATCTCCTCCCTTCCTCCCCTGTTAAGGAATCTGAATTTTGAGACTTTCTGCTTTCAGATTCTCAGTGAGTTAGCATACGCTAATTCCTTCTGCCGGGAATATGCTCATCCTTCAGTTTAAATAGTACCTCTCCAAGACCTCCAGTAAGACGCTTCCTACAGAAGCCCCATCTTTTATTCTTGATCTCAGCCTCCTGCTTATTTTTCACAGGACTCGGAACAAATTTTAGTCATTTTTTAGAAATAGCGTTTATTTGATTTCATCTGCCTTGTCCAGTAGAAAATACGTTCCTTGAGGACACGTGCTATTTCTGCCTTGTTTATTTGTAAAGCACTTGTCACACAGTAGGCACCTCATACATACTTGTTAAATAAGGGTTTCAACTTTACGTATGAACCGGCAGCCGGACGACAGCAGCAAGAAGGAAAATGCTGCAAATCAGGCTTTAAGAATCTTCCAACCAAACGCGCAGACGATCAGACTAGCGGAGGAAAAACGTCGACCACGAAGGGACTCGAACCCTCAATCTTCTGATCCGGAATCAGACGCCTTATCCATTAGGCCACGCGGCCAGTGCGTGCAGGAGCTTATCACGTAAGGTATCGAAGGAATGTAGGGAAATGGGGGAGGGGACTTTTCTAATGCTGATTTCGAAGATCCAGCTAAATAAAACCCCTCAATCTTCTGATCCGGAATCAGACGCCTTATCCATTAGGCCACGCGGCCAGTGCGTGCGGGAGCTTATCACGTAAGGTATCGAAGGAATGTAGGGAAATGGGGGAGGGGACTTTTCTAATGCTGATTTCGAAGATCCAGCAAAATAAAAACTAATGCTGATTTCGAAGATCCAGCTAAATAAAACATTCTTGTTTAAAATTAGGATTCACTACCAATTAAAAAACGATTTACAGCACCCTCTAACCTTTATAAATATGAATACCTAGATGTCAGGAACTGTGAGAGGGCAGACAGATGGTTACGTGAACCCTATCAAAGTCTTTGATTAATGACTTTGAGAGATGGGGTGGGGGGGGTGGGGATTTTCAGCGTGAAGCTGGTGCTGCAACCCGTAAGGAAAATACGAACAGGAGGGCGAGGTCGTGCACAGATGGTACTTCCGGAGAGTGCAAGTCTGGAGGGAATGATGGCAGTGCAGGGGGATGGGCAGTGGTGGCCTGGAAGCCTCGAAGAAGAATCTGCTGGAAGTTCAAGGTTGGCTTAAGGCCGGAAAAAGTAGGTTATTCAGTTCACATATACTGTTGATTTAAAAAGAATTAAGTGGATGGACGCTGTCCCAGGGCGGTGTTTTCATGGAGCTTGGTGATTTCCATGTTTGACTTAGAGACTTACCAAGTTGACTTGGTTTTGACCAAAAGGTGTCTGCTAGCTCACTTGTGGATTACTCCACAGAGCAATAGCGGTTTTTTGGGAATCCCATGGTCACTGAAAGTGTGGGGGGATAGGAAAGATTTGAAATCCAACCCTAGAAGTAAAGTAATAGTCTATCTATTTATGCCATGGTTTTGTTTCCTTAAAAATGACCAATTATTTTAAACAAAAATAAAAACAAAGCAAAATTTCTCCCCTTCTGCATCCTACAGTCTTTTCCACAAAGAGAGTTTC
>NW_007727987.1:329750-339917 GCF_000696425.1 Galeopterus variegatus | reverse complement strand
GTGGGGGGATAGGAAAGATTTGAAATCCAACCCTAGAAGTAAAGTAATAGTCTATCTATTTATGCCATGGTTTTGTTTCCTTAAAAATGACCAATTATTTTAAACAAAAATAAAAACAAAGCAAAATTTCTCCCCTTCTGCATCCTACAGTCTTTTCCACAAAGAGAGTTTCCTACCAACTTCTGTTTTTCCCAGTGTTTTTATCTATAGTATCTTCTCTTGGGCTTAAGACCAAGCTCAAATTATCGCCAAATTATTCAGTCAACATTTTTGCAGTCTCTATTTCGGGCTTTAATATCTAGGAACACAGGGCTATTGGTAAGGAAGAGACCACAGAGGGGGTTAGGGGGAGGTGTCTCAGAATGAACATAAGTTTTGTAATAATAACGTGTGCTTCCCTATCATTCCAACACAGGATCATATTAAACTTTTGGGGAGCACAAAAAGGGACAAAAATGCTCCAGTTTATTTTAGGAAGGTAGCTTAACTTTGACTCTAAAAGCTGCAAAGATTGCATAAAGATGCAGCAATTATTAATAAAACACGTATCATCATGAACAAATAAGGAAAAAATGTAAAAACTGAAGAAGATACTCCCACTTAGATTCAAACTGTTTTAAAGTTCTCACTCCCTTTAAATAAATGGAAACTGGAATCTGTACAAGACACATTCTGTGTGCTTAATGCAATAAACATACAAGGAACTCCAATAAGTGAAACTCCCCTCCTCCTTTTCAAAGTTTGATGAACTCTTTGAATTATAGAAAAGTATTTAAAGTTATATTATTATATATTTTTTGCAGCTGGCCACTACAGGGATCCAAACCTTTGACCTTGGTGTTACAACACCATACTCTAACCAACTGAGCTAAGTTCTATATTATTATTATTTTTGGATGTCCACTTTTACTTATTCTTAGAAAACCAATCAAAAACTATCGCAGTTAGGTTTGAGAAGCATGCTTCTTCTATATTCTTAAACTAAAAAGCAAATGCTTTGTTAATAAGGTCAAGATTACCTATATTGCAGGGAAGGAAAAATAATTTTCTCTCTACCCTTCAAAGTTCTTAGCTGTGTCTTCCTATAATGAAAGAGATTGAAAAGAGGAAAACAAACAGAAGTTTAATAACATATATACCTCACCTATACATGGGAGATATTCAGGGAAATCTTAATAAGTAAAATCTCCAAAGTAAATCTCAAAGAAGCTGCTTTGACTTCAGGCTTGAATACCTAATCTTTCTCTGAAACAAAGAAAGGAAGATGTGAGGAGGCTGGCCAATTAACTCTGCTGGTTAGAGTGTGGTGCTGATAAAAGCAAGGTCCAGGGTTCATCCCTGTACCTGCCAGCCCCCAAACAAATAAAAAAGAAGTGGGGAAAGGCCCAGTTAAAATGAGATGACCAGGAAAAGCTCCATTAAACTAGGATAAAATTTGTTCTGAAGATTTAAGGTGATGCTTTCTTCATCAATTAAGAGTCTCTAGTGATTTAGTCATCCCTCTCTTCTTGATGCAGAGGGGATACCCTTACAAATGGAGATTTCCTTTATAGTTGTAAATTTCTCTTATGAAAGATTATCTCTTCAGAACTTTTCCTATGTCTGCAGTTTCTCAAAATAATCCTTATGCCAAAGAGGCATATTTTGGGGTGTCATAGTCTAGTGTCCTACAGTCATAATTTGGGATGGTGTATTCTGAACCCCATCAATATGAATACAAAGCCAACATCATATGTAAGGAAT
This sequence comes from Galeopterus variegatus, assembly GCF_000696425.1. Lineage (NCBI taxonomy): Eukaryota > Metazoa > Chordata > Mammalia > Dermoptera > Cynocephalidae > Galeopterus > Galeopterus variegatus. The sequence continues at coordinate 338,174 of NW_007727987.1, read as the reverse complement.
AAACTTGTAGTCAGTCTAGTCTAATCAAGTACAAGAACAATGAAGGAAAGTAAGATAAAATTTCAGAATTGGGTTGGGAAGACTAATTTTTATTTGCAAATTGTATGAATGTCAAGATGAAATCCCATAGAATCCACTAAAGAGTTTAGACTTAAAAAGTTTAGGGCTGGTTCAGTTTGTTAGTAGTGTATCCTTTCAACACTAAGGTCACAGATTCAGATCTCCACACTGGCTAGCCACTCTCCCCACCTGAAAAAAAATGTTCAGTGTTATCTCCCCTGGACTGTTGCTATTTAATTGTCACGCAAAATTAATTCTAGCTGGGATCCATAGCTTAGCTTCAAGTTTCTAAGTTTTTTTCTAAGCCAAAGGATATTAAGATTCCTTCCATCAGTATTTTCACTAGTTGCCCAAATTTCAAACTCTAGCAGATTCTTTGTCTTAAAATTATGTATCAGAATGGTTTCATTTCTGCATTTGAGCCATGACTGAATTGGAAGCCATAGGTCTGTAGGTTGTTGAGCTAGGTTAGCCTACACCTCCTTGCCCCCCCCCCCAAAAAAAACTGAAGAAAAAATCTCAAATCTGACACCATAGGTCTCTGTTTCTGTGGAAAGCAATATTCCCCTACCTATCTACGAACTGAGGGGCACACCATGGTCATTCTAAGCGATTGTTGACACAGAAACTTTAGCAGCCATGTGATTTATCAAATTAGGATTAGACAGAGAGATGTAATTATTATTATGTAGTGTTTTCCTTTTCACTTGTGTAAATTCTGAGATTTTGAATCTTAAAGTTACTTTTGAGACAATGAAAATGTGTTGATTTCTAAATATAGATTGGAAAAGGAAGATTGTTAAGCAGTCAAAGCAGGGGTGGAGGGGGGGAGGGAGAGAGGGGGAGAGAGAGAGACAGACAGAGAGAGAGAGAAGTAGGGTCTAACGATTTAGTGAGAATGTGTGAAGATTCTCTTCTTTGGAGCAAGTGGGCTCAACCATTATCTAAGTCCCCAAAAACATAGGAAACGTTCATTCTTCTCCATTAAATCAGCCCTACCTAGGCCTCCAGTGTTTTTTTTCTCATCAGGACTAGCAGTTTGGGAAGCCCATCCACTAAAAGATCCCCTTAGGCAAAGAACTCATAAAATGTCCTTAATAGCCAGAATAGTTCAGTTGGCAGAGCATTAGATTGAAGGTTTAAGGTTCCGTGGTTACAGCTTGGATTTAGTTGAAATTATCTTTTGTAGGTCAGTTCCCACACCCCTTGCAAAAATAAATCTTTGTTTGCTGAAGCTGAAGGAGAACAAACCTCAGGATGCTACAGAAGCGGGGAGGGAGGGAGGGGGTTTGGGAAGTGACAGGTCAGGCAAAGGGCATAAAGAGATATCACGATTTGTAAAAATGAATATGCTAATAATAAATAAAAATTTTAAATAGTAATAAAAAAAGAGTGCTGAAGCTTGACAAATAGGAATTGAAAGACCTTAGAGAGTGAAGTGGGAATGAAAGCTTGTAGGAACTGGAGATTAAGTTCTCCATATGCTACTACTATATAATTATTGCTTCTCTGGCGTTTACGTAAGAGGAAGGAAATAATAGGTTACTTGGGAGAACTCCAGGATAGTTTGGATTGCCTCAATACCTTCAATGTTTGCAGATTACATTTACAAATGCAGAAAAAGTGTCAAAAGAAATCACGTCAGAAATAAAAATGCCTAGTTATCTGGATAGGTATTTCCAAGAATTCCCTTCTCTCTTCTTTTGACATGGACCTGGAGCAGTGGAAGAACAGATAGGATGGGAATCATTTTGCCTTCTGTTTTTATCCTCAGGCTTTTGCAAAGAGCTTTCCATGAGAGAGTTACCCCTCCCCTTGTGTCAACTTTCCGCAGGTCCTAGTTCGTTTCCGTTTCTGTCGCTAGATTTTCAGTTCCAGTGATTCCCAAACCTGCCTGATTATCAAATTCAACTGGGAAAGGTGTAAATAACACAAGATTCCTAGGTCCCTTTCTGGAGATTCTGAAAGCACTCAGCGTCTCCGGGGTGGGGCTTGGGAATCTGTGTTTTTATTAAGCTCTCCCAAGTAATTTTTTACCTTTGGGGAATCCTGCCGTGTTTTCTAGAAAGCACTTATAGGAAGGGGTAGAGTTCATGACTGAGACATCATAACAAAAGACAGATTAACAAGAGAGAAAAGGGTACAAATCTATTTAACATAAATTTTACACAACACAGGAAACTTTCGAAATGAAGAACCAAAGAAAGGGAAATCTGTGTATTTTTATGCTTAGGTTTGATGAAGTGGATAGTCCTGTGGAAATATAACTGGACAAAAAGGGGTATGATCTAATGATAAACTAGGGGGAATTTAGCAAGGCTTATTTGTCCACATTCTTTTTGGCATCTCTGTGTCCTCATTCCTTTTCTCCCGGTATAAGGAAAACCCCTTCTGGAATGAGGATTTTATGACCTACTCTACAGGGGAAGATCGGCTATGTTTTATGACTTGCTTCAGGGGAGAAAAGGCCAGAGGTCAGGACACTTTCCCGCTTGTTGTTTTCAAATGCCAAGGTGCCATATTTGGAGTAGTTCTCCTGAACCCAGTCAAAGGACGTCTATGTCCGTTTAATCTCTGGGTCCAAGCGTCGCCTGTGCCCCATTCACTGCATGTGCCGTTTCCCAGTGTCTGCTTGCTTTCAAGCACGCAAGCCAACCAGGTCTCAGCTGGGACAGACGTTCGGGAGGGCCAGGGGCGGAGCTGGGGAGCAACCAAACAGACATGATGTTTTCAGGTCTCCAAAAAGACGCAGGTCCCGTAGTAGTGAGAGAGAATCAGAAGAAAAGAATTTTGGATTTGATGCAAAAACTCATTTCTGTGTTGATTGTCGAACCGATGTTTGGCGAACAGCGGGAAGCTGGTTGCGTCACAGAGCGGAGGGGTCTAGGAACTCCAGAAACACGAAGGATTTATACAATTAATTCGTTTTGCTGATGAAGCCTAACCCTTAAAACGCCTTCCAAATATATGTTTTTCATTCAGTGGAGGATTGCGCCCGGAAGGGGGCGCCATAAACACCGCTGTGTCCTCGCTCTCTTTCCAAGTGAGCGTCTCGCTGGTTCTCGCGACCCGAGCATCAGAGCTGGCGAGACGCTCCCTGCGCAGGTTCTCCATCCGGAGACTGGGCTCCTGAGCTGCAGGAGCGTGACTGCGACCGGCGCGAGCCACTGCAATGCCCCTCCTGTCTCCTCTGCCACCTGGACCTAAATCTCCACGGCAGCGATCAGGGCTGTCTTTTTATCTTTCTGCATTATACTCGGCGGTTTTCTGGCAGCCTTTTAGAAACAGACATCACCGTCCCAGACCTCTCGCTGGGGGTGACCAGGCAGAACTATTCCCTTATCCCACCGGCAGGTGGCTGTTGAGCGAGCGTCCGAGAGGGTAGCGGCAAGAAAGTATCCACGGGTACAAAAACTGAGTTTAACCAAACGAAATATCTCATTACCGAAAATGTTAGTAACAGGTCATGAAAATATTTCGGCAGCTGGTACGAGCGAGGGGGTGTAGCTCAGTGGTAGAGCGCGTGCTTAGCATGCACGAGGCCCCGGGTTCAATCCCCGGCACATCCAGATCACTTTCTCTCTTTCTCCTTCCCTCCCGGCCGCGCTGTCCTTTGCAAAAACACGAACATGGTTCGCCTTCTTTTGCTTTTAACATCTATGCATTCCTGCTCTAGGGTTTTGGTACCACACTGGGTGGCTGCGTCAACAGGTGAAAGGCGCCAGGACACACCGACTCGCTCAGGATTCCAGAGCCTGAAAAATAAGCAAGGTGCTAAATTAACAAGCCAAATCACATCGGTTACGTTCCTCGGTAGTATCGAAGAACAAGAAACACAGATAGGAAAAAACCAAAAACAAAGCGAAACCCACAGGCAATTTTCTTAGATTCCTTTGTTTTCTGAGCTATTCCTGGGTTAAGGGACAGACCACAGGAGAGGCAAACTCGATCACGGGTTTCCCCATCACTCTCTTCCCATCGCAACCTGCCCCCCCCCCCGCCTTTTCCCCCGTCCCGTTTCCTGTCTTTTCCCCCTCGTTTTAAAACTTTATATGTATTTCTTTGACTCGTTGTTGCTGTTCCTCGCTTTAATTAGCGTAACTTGTTAGGTATAATGTAAGCTTTGGATCCAGATAGAAGTTCTTTATTGTGTTAAGTAAGTTCAAGCCTTCTTATCTGATTTGGAGCAGCATTTGGTTCGCTAGTTTTAAAAGACAAGTTAAGGAGGGGAATCAGAAAATAAAGGTACTGTACAATACACACCCCTACCCCTTTCTCTTCCCATTTCCTGACTTCATCTCACATTTTGAAGGGCTTCAACACACAATTTTAAGCTTCATACACACCCCTGACAAAGAGGGGCACAAACACTAATGGCATGTTCTGCCCTCAGAAGAATGATCAGGAAAGAGGCTTATGCAGGCCCTGGAAGGAGGATCAGGGCAGTTTTGGCAGGGAATTCTGGAACCCACGTAAATACTAGTACAGTGTGGACTCCACGCCCATAGGGAGATGCGTGGCCAGGAGAGGGTCCAGGGCTCCTGTTGCCCAAGATTAAACGTGATGCTGGGTGTATGTCCCAGACTGTAAGGGCATATTTGTGTTTAACAATACCCGAAATGGTTCTTTCTAACATAGTTCTAAGGTTAACCTTCCATCCTGTCTTTTCCAAAATACCCAGTTTCCTGACCCAGGCATGTGTCTCTTGAAAATGTTACTTGTACCTGCTAGACATGGTACTGTATGCCTGATGTTAGGTTTTGACAACATCTGCACAATTAGAATGTACAAGGTAGAATCTGTCAGAGAAAGAACCAAAACTTTACAGATTTCTCTAACAATGTTATATGGTAAGGGTTTATGGGGATTTTTGTGGCGTAGATCATATGATCTTAGAACTGACAGCAGAATTTTAGGCTAAAGAAAGCTATTCTGAAAATTTGAAATTGTTGATTTAAAAAAACCCATGAACTTGTATTACTTTCTCAGAGTTTTGAGAATAATAGATAATGAAATATATGTTTTAATGGGACAATCTTAAGAATTTCACCACTAAAGTGGATTTCTCTGTCCATTAAGAGGGCTGAAGGCATTTCCCAAGTGAAAAAATAAAATTTGTGAGCTTTTAAAATATGTATATATACATATATATATTGTTTGTTTGTTTTTTGAGTAACAGAGCTGCTGCACTAGTCACATTTCAAATGCTCAATAATCACAGGTGGCATTTAATAGCTACCAATTGGACAGCACAGTTATAGAACATTTCCATCACCATTAAAAGTTCTATTAGACAATGCTAAGTTAAAATATTAGTCTTTTGGAAGAGAAAGCTTCAATCCAACTAAAATTATGCAATTTTACATTTAAAAATATTATTGAAATATGTTCAATTAAAAAAAAACTGAACAATTAAATGAAATCCATTTGTGAATGTCCAAATGGTCCTTGAGGTGGAAAATTAAAGCCTTCTCATAGCTTTAGTTCTTTAGGGGGGCTATGATAATAAATACAGATTAAAGAAAAATTCAGCCACTCATAAAGCTTCTTGAGCAAAATTTTCTTAACAATAATTTTGAAAAATTTGAACTAACTTATCCTTTTTTTGGGGGGGGGTAGGTCAACTGAATGCAATCTAGTTTGTTCAACCAAAAATTGAGAAGGAAAATGTTAAAATAAAACAAAAAAATCTTCTTAACACTAGCAGTAAATAAATTTGTACAACAATTCAGGCTGTATAATACGATGAAATAAATCTACATCTTTTCTTATTTTGGTGCTTCGAATCATACATGCAAACAATTACAGGGACTTGTTCACAAAGCATGTAGGCCTAGAAAAAAGGCTGTCCTCGATGGCAATTTGCAAGCATTAATGCTGATTGTGGTCCGGCCTCGTTGTTCACTCGGGAGAGTGCGGTGCTGATAACACCAAGGCCACAGGTTCGGATCCTATACAGGGATGGCCAGTATGCTCACTGGCTGAGCGTGGTGCAGACAACACCAAGCCAAGGGTTAAGATCCCCTTACCGGTCATCTTTAAAAAAAAAACAAAAACAAAGCAAAACAAAAAAAGACACTGATTGCCTGGAACTGATATTTCCTTTGCAGAGGCCCACAGCTTTAAACAAATGATTTGCCTACAACTTTTTTTCTTTTCTTTCTTTCCTTCCTTCTTTCTTTCTTTCCTTCCTTCCTTCCTTCCTTCCTTTTTTTTTTTTTTTTTTAACTTTTAATGCATCACACAACTGTGGCCAGTGAAAGGAAACAAAACTGGCAATTTGTCCATTTGGATATCAGACCTAGTTTCTTAATTTCCACACTTTATTAACCCCGCATTCTTTAAAATTCTTGGCATTTTTCATGCCTTTCTTACAGATACTCAGATGCAATAAAGTCACCTCAAATGTACAGTATTTCTTACAATGTAAGTTACATGCAATGTTCAGTTCTTTGGTTTTTTTCCCCCCTCATAGCACTAAAGAACCTGTTAAATAGGAAATATGAGTCTGAATGGCTTATTCACAAGTGGAATACAGATTCAGTGACTGGAACACAGACAGCACAGTGAGTTCCTTTGCAAAAGTGGCAAACATCATTTTGCTTTGGGCTTTTAAAAACATATATCCATTGCTTTTAGGCTTCACAATACTGCTCCTGCACAAAAATGCAAGTAGAAGGGGTTGGAGGGACTCGTGTGCACAGCCCTGTACCCGTTGAATGAGGTTCTACCCAATGGCGGTGACCAACTGCAAGGATGGTGAGTTCCAAAGGAGAGTCTGGAAGGTGAGTGCATCATTGTGAGAATGGTCAGCATGAGGCGGCAGCGGCTGCAGGGGCCCTGACAGGAGCAGCGGGAGCATCCTGTTTTTCCAGTTTAGCTATGGTTTTAGGACTTTGTATTGGCCACGAGGCAATTCTACATAAATTCCATGTTGTAGGATGAGAAGCCTTTACAGGACCAAGAACATTTTTTAACCATCTACCAATATGTTCCCAATCCTCTAAATCAAGACTCCCTTCTCATGGATAGCAAGGGCATTGTTGTCTAATTACCAGTAATAGTTTTACAAGCTGACATTCAGTTACTTTATGTCCAGCTGCTTTCAAGAGACCTTGAAGCTGTAATGTATGTTGCACTTCTTCTGTTGATAGTGAAGTACCCATGAAAGGAAAGTAAAAGAAAAAAAGAAAAAATCCAGCTGCTTTCAAGAGACCTTGAAGCTGTAACGTATATTGCACTTCTTCTGTTGATAGTGAAGTACCCATGAAAGGAAAGTAAAAGAAAAAAAGAAAAACCTCTGGGTGAAAAGACCTAAATTAGACCTTGCCATATATGTCCTGGGCTACCCCGTGGTCATCTATGTTTCCTTACTGGAATGTATGTTGGATGTGTCCTTTGTCCCTTTGGAAAGCCAGTCTGTGTTCCATGGAGTACAGTTGTCTCACACGGGGCACCATTTGTCACTACCCTCTCAGCGACGGAGATGCAAGGATTACTCAGAGCCCAAATACTTGAAAGCAATGAGAGGCCCAGAGGGACTACACCAAGCTAACTTCCATAAGAAAGGAGAGAGTAGGTGCAGCTCTGAGTTCAGGCTTGTCTCGTCTTTTATTGTAATGTCAAGACCATGACTATGTAACAAACTAAGTATAGTATCAAAAGAAGCATAGAAAGGAGTGTGTGAACAGGACAGAAGATGGTCTCAGTGTTCCCTACTGATGAATCAGAACATCTTCACTGTTTCCAGCATGTGCTGTTTTCAGCACACCATGTTCTGATTCTGTGCACTTAAGGCTTTTGCCCTTTGTGCACTCCCTATTCTACACGGGCCCCCGTGTTCGCACAGTGAGGTGGGGCTCAGAGAGGACATGTGTCTGGAGAGGGAGGCCGGGTTAAACAAGCTGCTCTTGAGGAAGCCCTCCAACTTGTCATTCACTGTTTTGCACTTTTTGGATTTGTTAGATATTTTTCGGTTTCTGGTTTGGATGCCCTCCATCTTCACAGTCAGGGGTCTCTTAATCTGGAGAGAGGGATGGAGCCCCACACTGGAGCTGAGGCTTCATTTCCCCTTGTGCCAGGAAGGCAACATGAACCAGGAAAGGACACTGCCAGAAGGCAAATTTGTTCTTGCAGGTGCTTTCAGGTAATATAAGCATCAAAGTTCTGGAGAATGACTTAGGCACCACTAAATGGCTGTCTTCGGAACACCAAAGTCCTTTGCCATGTATGGGGGTTTTGAGATGTTCAATATCTTTCTGTATGGTATGTTCTTGTTTTGTTTGTTTGTTTAATTTGCATAGTTAAAATATGAATTTCAGTAATTAAAAGAATTTGAACACAAAAAAGCACTTTGATTAAACT
>NW_007727987.1:326445-328952 GCF_000696425.1 Galeopterus variegatus | reverse complement strand
TTAAAATATGAATTTCAGTAATTAAAAGAATTTGAACACAAAAAAGCACTTTGATTAAACTACCTATTTATAACCTGCAGGACACCTGGGACCAGCTTTATTTTTCGTCTAGGTTTCACTGTTGTCCAACCCAGCTTCTTTCACCAACACGCACGTTCTTTTCCTTCCCCGCCAGCCAGGCAAGCAGATGGGGGAGGAAGGCGTGGCCTTTGTTGTCAGTATTTCTTGATTCTTTGATGTGAAAGGGCAGAGCAGTCATTTAAACTTGGTCCAACCTTTTTGTTTCTCACAAAGGTAAACAGCTAAAGGAAGTAAAATAAGTTAATGTTTGAGGAATGTACAGTGTATATTAGCCATTTGTATTTTCTTCTTTTGTGGCCAAGTTTTCAAGGTCACCTACAAATATTGGGGCCTGTGAATGAGGAACTCACTGTTGAATGTACGGCAGTCCTCATTACGATTCACCAGCTTGCTTGTCCTGTTTGATCATTTCTTTGGAAGGCAGTGGATTTTTCTCTTGAGTTTCTGTCTTCTTCAATTTCAAGTTATCAAATTTATTGATCTCAGCCATACTGCGTTTGTCAGACCTGGTTGCTGAGGAAGCTTATGGAAAGCAATGAATCAGGAGAAGCTTTTTTTCTCTGCCTCACTGTTTCCCTAATCATCTCCTTTGGACTATGCTTAGCTACTAAATTTTTCTAGAGAGGTCAGTGTACCACCCTTGCCATCAAAGAGAATCAGGTGCTATCTACAGCACAGAGGGACAACTTCTGAGACTAACAGATGCACCAATGTGACAGGAACAATTAGTTGCAAGTGAATATGATTGCTGTGGTTTCTAGGAAGTGATGTGAGAGGGACCTTGCATATTAAAGCAGTTCTCTACCTACTTGAAATCATGCTTCAGGGCAAAAGCCAAAAAGGACCAGCTGGGATTTTATTCAGAATCTCTTTATAGTCTTTTAACCAGAAAGCCAAAAAGGAAACAAAACTCTTCCATCTCAGAACACTTTTTTTCTTTCATTTTTTTGTTTAGACCAGGTGCATAGCACCAAGTACAGTAGATGGAATAAATGAATTTATTCTTCCTCGTGCAAATTATTGCACCTTCTACTCTGACTCATTCCTATTTTTCAGAAGAGGCCCAGAGATACGGAGGCTCAGACCCAGATAAACAGACTCTTGAATTTCTGGTCCCCATTCTATCAAAGTCCTTCATCTGTTCCATATCATTATTTTGTTTCTCATAACTGCACAGAGTCCCTGCAGCCAACAGATTCAATGAAAGTAAAATGAGAGGGGTTTTTTTGTTTGCTTTTTGTTAAAGAGGAAATAGGTTCATATTCTGATACAAAAAATAGGACTTTTTTTGGTCACCATTTATTTTAATTTTATTTATTATTTATTTATTTTTGATTATACATTTCTATCGGACACAGAGTTGACTATCAGTATTTGTGTATGTAGTATGTGATGATCAAATCTATATTGTTAGCATGTTCATCATTACAAATCATGATTATTCTTTGTGTCTCTTACACACTTACTCCCTAACCACATTCTTGTAACAGAGGGCCCTGAACAATACTAAGGTAGACACAGGCTAAACCCATCTGCGTGAGAAACCGTTGACCTCCTCATAGAAATGGGAAGTATAATAGACTAACCCCCCTCCCCCCCACGTAAGAAACTATTGGAAACAGAAACCGTTGCATAGAAACAGAAACAATACACAATGAAAATTTTATGCCTGATTGCTTTAACTGCTCACTTTTGGCTTCTGTGACCTTGCTTGCTTTGTGCACCTGGACAAACCCGTGTGCCGACAGGATGTGGCTTTTGCCTTTATAAACTCCAGCAGACTAAAGCTAGCTGCTGTTCTCCCNTCTCTTACACACTTACTCCCTAACCACATTCTTGTAACAGAGGGCCCTGAACAATACTAAGGTAGACACAGGCTAAACCCATCTGCGTGAGAAACCGTTGACCTCCTCATAGAAACGGGAAGTATAATAGACTAACCCCCCTGCCCCCCACGTAAGAAACTATTGGGAACAGAAACCGTTGCATAGAAACAGAAACAATACACAATGAAAATTTTATGCCTGATTGCTTTAACAGCTCACTTTTGGCTTCTGTGACCTCGCTTGCTTTGTGCACCTGGACAAACCCGTGTGCTGACAGGATGTGGCTTTTGCCTTTATAAACTCCAGCAGACTAAAGCTAGCTGCTGTTCTCCCAAAATACCTAGGGGAGGCAGTTGCCAGCCGGCTAATAAAGACTCTGTTAAAATTCTTAATTGTTTGGTTTCTTTCCTGGGCGACAACCTCACAACACTCCCCCTCTCTCTTTCCCACCTGTAGTAACTATAGGTCTGTTCTCTGCTTCTGAAAGTTCAACATATTTTTTTCCTTTTTGTCTTTTTTCGTGTCCGGCAACGGATCGCAACCCTCAGTGTCGCGCCCATACCGGACCGGGACCGGCAACGGGATCGCAACCCTCGGCGT
>NW_007727987.1:324098-325445 GCF_000696425.1 Galeopterus variegatus | reverse complement strand
GGGATCCGAACCCTCGGCGGGAGCGCCGCTGCGCTCCCAAGCGGTGCACTGTAGCAGTGCGCCACCAGGCCGGCCCATAACATAGCTTTCTTACCCCCCAACATAGTGCTGGAAATTTTTGAGATGAGAATGGAAACACTTTTCTCAGGTTTGGAAGAAGAGTATAACACTGTGTAGTCATATAAAGTCTGCAGTATGAGGGTGCAGCACAGATATGAGGTACTGGATTTCATTTCTAATGCTCCGTTTTATTAAAACACAGGTTTGGGTAGGAATGTCCCAGTTTTTTGTTTTTTGTTTTTGTTTTTAACCTTGGATGCTACTTACTATTGTGGTTAACATTTTGGAATTAAACAGCTAGATTAGAGCCTAACCTTGTGCATTGGTATAGGCGTACTCACACCTTCAGAATATGGGAATATTACATAGATTATGGTACGGTGGGCTCAGATGGTATTCAGGGATGCTGACTTTAGTTTTCAACTTTGAAAAGTGAAGAGGGGTAGAACTCTGTTCCTGATCATGAATGTCTAGGTAATTCAGAAGAAATCCCCTGGTGAAGACAAAAAAAAAAATGTTGGATGATATTTTAAAATAATCTTTTAAGGCATTATAACATGAATAAACTAGGATGAATTACTTGCTGAGATCCAGTAAAAGAAACAAACTCAGAATGGTGAATTTGGCACATGGAACCACTTTTGCTCCAGAGACATTTGTTATCTGAAAGCAGAGGCTAAGAGACTGAGCTATGTCTTTGACAGCCTTATAGGGATAGAGGAATAAAAATGGGAACTCAGGGCTGCCAAAAGTGAGAACATTGGTGATCACCCCTTCTCCTTTGGGCTGCTTACTAGGAGTAAGTAGGAACTCTAAGTAAACCAGCTCATCCACAAACTGCAGATTGACTTACTATCATCTGTGCAGCCCATAAAACCTAAACCTTGACAATGGTTTAAGGTGGTCTGGATTTCAGCACTCCTAGGTACATGAAGATGCAAAGGAAAATCCTCTCTCCAAAGAAATTAAACATTCACCCAGACTTCACATTATTTCTAGAAATAATTTTTTTTTCAAATAGAATGTACAACATATAAACAAACATGTACACACAGAAGAGACAAGTCTCCATGAATGAGAATCAGCAGATATAACAGACACCAGAAATAGGACCAACAGGACTTCAGATGTTGGAATTTTCACACAAAGGTGTAACAGCACTGTTTAATATGTTCAAAGAAATAAAAGCCAAGTTTAAATTTTTTTTTTTTTTTTTTTGTCTTTTCTCGTGTCTGGCAATGGATCGCAACCCTCAGTGTCGCGCCCATACCGGACCGGGACCGGCAA
>NW_007727987.1:322136-323674 GCF_000696425.1 Galeopterus variegatus | reverse complement strand
GGCGGGAGCGCCGCCGCGCTCCAAAGCAGCGCACTGTAGCAGTGCGCCACCGGGCCGGCCCAAGCCAAGTTTAAATTTTTAAAGAAAGAATTGAAAAGTATAAAAACTGACAAAGCATACTTGAAATAAAAAAAACCACAGTAACCAAAATTAAAAACTCAAAGGACAAATTAATAAGTGGAGAATGTATTAGTGAACTGGAAAATAATTCAGAAGAAATTACCCAGAAGAAAGCATGGAGATACAACATAATGGTATTAATAGAATAGAGGGTAAGAAGATCTATATGTTTAATTAGAGTCCGTAGTGGATATGAGAAAATAAAGAAGAGGTAATATTTGAGGGAATAATAACTGAGATATGGAGGACATGCAGAACTGCCACCTCTCAAAGAAAGGTGAGATACCCTCTCAAAGGAAGACTTGATTGCATAAGTTGCTGGGAATGCTGTCAACCCTCCAAAGTTTATCTCAGCTGCAGAGAGCTGTTTCTTCCCAAAGCACACCCTTCCTGGGCTGACCCATCTCCAAAATTTGATTGCAGTGGAGGGATAAGGGCCTGCCCTTTGGCTCACCACAGGACTTCTGTGATAGGCCATATATACTTCAGAGCTCCCTACGGTATTGGCTCAGAGTTTGGCAGACCTGCATCTCAGTTTAACTCACTTCTCCAGTTTGACAGTATCATTCACAGTACTAGGCCATGGGACAATTTCATGATACAAAGAGAAAATTGTCAAAAAGTGAGTTCTAAGGTGAGAAGTCTTTAGTTCTCTTCTAACAGAAGGCTTCTTTTGAAGGAGAACAATTTTATAATTCAGGAGGATATGGAATACATATCCCAAAACTCAGTTTAAAAATGCTGTAGGAAATGCTGGAAAGAGATTTGAATCAATCAGTTAACCAACTAGCAAAATCAAGTAACTAAAACATCACTTACTAAGGCTGCTTCTTTGTAAGCAAGGAGTGTTGAACTCTGGTTTAGGAAAACAGGAATTGATTTATAGTATCTGCCTGAGCAATTATGTTCACCCATGGGATTTGATCCTCAGTGGGTTCCAAGATCTTATAAAAAATATTTGTCAGAGCTGGTTGGTTAACTCAGCTGATTAGAGTGTGGTGTTGCAACACCAAGGTCAAGGATTTGGATCCCTTTAATGGCCAGCCACAAACAAAACAAAACAAAACAAAACATTTGTGCTGCTTATCTTTGTCTCTAGTATAAATTCTGCCAATATGTAGGCAATTGAGAGTAGTCAGGTCATTAAGCTTAGCATTTTTTTTCAAATGTACCAGACTTTCTGTGATCTTGCTGTATCTGCAAAGGTCACAGGAAAAAAAGAAGTAGAGATTAGGGTACCTTCATAATCAAATAAAATGAATCCATCTCAAATCTTGAGCCTGCAGAACTATAGGCACAAATCAAGAGGTGTTTTTCTGCTGGGCTTTCTTTCATCTTTTCCTGTCTTTCAAAAGAAGCAAAAAAAAAAAAAAAGAGAGAGAGAGAGAGAAGAAAAAACTCAAGGGGGGGGGGGAGAC
>NW_007727987.1:311198-321654 GCF_000696425.1 Galeopterus variegatus | reverse complement strand
AAGAAGTAGAGATTAGGGTACCTTCATAATCAAATAAAATGAATCCATCTCAAATCTTGAGTCTGCAGAACTATAGGCACAAATCAAGAGGTGTTTTTTGCTGGGCTTTCTTTCATCTTTTCCTGTCTTTCAAAAGAAGCAAAAAAAAAAAAAAAGAGAGAGAGAGAGAAGAAAATACTCAAGGGAGGGTGGGAGACTGCTGAGCACTGAGGGGCTGAGGGATGGGGAAGAAGGAAAGTTTAAACAAGGAACCAAGAGGTCAAGGGGCATAGTGTCTACCATGAAGGGTGTAAAGGAACCTTTCATAATTGCAAAATTTTTATTTTGTTAAAAATTTCTTCTTATTAAAGTTGTTAAATATAAATATATGTGGAGGGAATTGTATTATGAACCCAACATACCCATTTCATCACTCGGCTTCAACAACTATTTATTTGCAAATATTTTCTCCTGTTTTGTGGGATGTCTTTTCACTTTTGGAGAGTGCCCTTTGAAACACAAAAGTTTTAAATTTTGATGAAGTCCAATTTATCTATTTATTTGTGTTACTTGAGTTTTTGGTGTCATATCTAAGAACATATTGCCTAATTCAAAACCACAGTGAATAATTTCACTATATATTTCACCTATAATTTCTGTTACGAATTTTATCTCTTACATTTAGGTCCTTAATCCATTTGGGGCTAATTTTTCGTATATGGTGTGAGGTAGGGGTACAATTTTATTCTTTTTTCATGTGAATATCTAGTCGTCCCTATACCATTTAGAGGAAATAGTCTTCCCCCATTGAATGGTCTTGGTACTTGTAACAGTGTTCTCCAGAGAGACAGAATCAATAGGATGTGGTATAAATATATGAGAGGAGATTTATTAGGGTAATTAGCTCACACAATTGTGAAGAGAAGTCCCACAAAGGCCATCTGCAAACTGGATGCTGGTAGCATGGCTCAGTCCAAGTCTGAAGGCCTCAAAACCAGGGAAGCTGATGGTGTGCTTGGTGTAAGTCCTAAACCCAAAAGCTGAAGAGTCTCAAGTTCTCATGAGGAAAGAAGAATACATCTCAGCTCCAGTAGATAGAAAGAGAGATTCAGCTTTTTTCTCCATTTTTTCTTCTCTCAATATGAGCAGATTGGATGGTTCCCACTCATATTGAGGGCAGATCTCTCCCATCCAGTCCACTCAGGATCTCATGCTCATCTCTTCTGGGAACACCCTCATGGACAGACATACCTAAAAAGATAGCTTTACCAGTTTTCTTGGCATTCCTTAATCTAATCAAGGTGACACCTAGAATTAACTTTCACAGTAATCCTGTTGAAAATCAATTGACCATAGATATATGGATTTATTTCTGAATTTTCAATTCTATTCCATTAATCTCTGTATATTTATGCTAGTACCACATTTGCTTGATTACAGTTGCTTTGTAGTAGGTTTTGAATTTGGGAAGTGCGAGTTCTCCAACTTTATTCTTCTTTTTCTAGATTGTTTTGGCTACTCTGAGTCCCTTACAATTTCATATGCATTTTAGGGTTGGCTTATCAATTTGTACAAGGAAACCAGGGGGAATTTTGATAGAGATTGTGTGACATTTATAGGTTACTTTGGGGGGTATTGTCATCTTAACAATATTTTCTTCCAATCCATGAACACGGGATTTCATTCCAATCATTTAGATCTTTAGTTTCTTTCAATGATGTTTTGTAGCTTTTGGTGTACAAGTCTTAAATGTCTCTTGTTAAATTTATTCATTAATTTCATTTTTGGATTGTTGACTGCAAATGTGTAGAAATAACACACTGCAACATTGTTGATTTCATTTATTAGTTCTAATAATTTTACTAGATTCCTTGGAATATTCTATTGCTATGGGTCAAATCTGTCTCTCAAAAGTTCATGAACTGGAATCTAGATCTCCATTATAACAATGTTAAGAAGGTGGGAAATCCAACTACGGTATTTGAAAACTGGGGCCTTCAAGAGGTGATCAGATTGCAAGGACCAAGTGCTAATGAATGGATTGATACATTCATGTAGTAATAGGCTGATAGTTTAATGAGTGGTTATGGGCATAGTTCTAGTGGCTTTATAAAAAGAGCAAGTGAGAAGGTTAGCTCTCGCTTGCTCAGACCATTCTTGCCATGTGACAGACACCCTGGCCACCACAGAACCCAGTAGAGAGTTCCCACCCAGAAGAAGGCCTTCACCAGATGCACCCCCTGGACTATGGACTTCCAGCCTCCAAAACTATAAGAAATAAATTTCCTTTCTTTATAAATTACCCAGTTTCAGGTATTTTATTATAAGCAACAGAAATGGACTAATACATATACATAGAAGATTATGTCATCTGTGAATAGAGGTAGTTTTATTTCTTCATTTCCAATCTGGATGCTTTTTATTTGATAGCATTCTCTAGTTGCCTGGCGAGAACCTCCAGCAGAAGAGATGACAGTAGACATCCTTGCCTTGTTCCTGATCTTATGAAGAAATGATATAGTCATACACCATTAGGTATCATATTAGCTGTGGGCTTTTTGTAGATGTCCTTTACCAGGTTGAGGAAGTTCCCTTTTATTCCTGGATTGTTGAGTTTTTTTTTTTTAATCATGAATGGGTGTTTGATTTTTGTCAAATGCTTTTTCTGCAT
The DNA here is from genome assembly GCF_000696425.1 of Galeopterus variegatus. NCBI lineage: Eukaryota > Metazoa > Chordata > Mammalia > Dermoptera > Cynocephalidae > Galeopterus > Galeopterus variegatus. The sequence goes on along the minus strand of NW_007727987.1, from coordinate 319,004 downwards.
CTATTGAGATAATCATCTAGTTTTGTTTTTTATTTGTTGATATGATGTATTACATTAATTGATTTTTAGATGTTAAACTAATCTATTATGTCCGGGATAAATCCTGCTTAGTCATGTTGCATAATTCTTTTTATATTTTGCTGGATCCTGTTTGCTAGTATCTTATTGAGGATTTTTGTGATGTCAAAATTCACAAGATATGGGTCAATAGTTTTCTTGTAACGTCTTTGGTTTCAGCATTAGGATAATATTGGCTTCATAAAACAACTTGGAATGTGTTTCCTCCTCTTATATTTTTTGGAAGAGTTTGTAGAGAATTGATATTAATTCTTTGAATGTTTGGTAGAATTCACCAATAAAGCCATATGGGCCTAATTTTGTGTGTGTGTGGTTAGATTTTGATTACTAATTCAATCTCTGACTTGGTATAGGTTTATTCAGATTTTCTATATCTTCTTGAGTTAATTTCAGTAGGAAATTTCAGGAATTTGTTCATTTTACCTAAGTTATCTAATATATTGGCATACAATTATTCATAGAATTTCTTCATATTATTTTTTTTTTTTTTCAGTAATGTCCCTATTTTATTTCTGATGTTAGTGACTTGAGTCTTCTTTTACTTTTCTTGGTCAATCTAGCTGAAGGATTATCATTTTTGTCAATCTTTTCAAAGAACCAACTTTTGTCAGAATGAAGTCTCATGTAAAAGAAAAAAAAAAGAACCAACTTTTGATTTTATTGATTTCTTTATTGTTTTTAAACTTCATTAATTTCTACTTTAATCTATATTATTTCTTTCTTCTGCTTGCTTTAGATTTAGATTGCTTCTTTTTCTAGTGTGTTAAAATGTAAGGGTTATTGATTTGAGATCATTTGTCTTTCTTGAAACAGGTATTTATAGCTATAAATCTGCCTTTTAGCACTGTTTTAGCTGCATCCCTCATGCTTTGGTATGTTGCATGTTCATTTTTATTTATCTCAAAGTATTAAAAATTTTTTAAGTGAAGTAAAAGACACATAACATTAAATTTACCATCTTAACCATTTTAAGTTTACAGTCCCATAGTGTTAAGTATATTCACATTGTTATTCGACAGTTCTCTGGAACATTTTCATTTTTCTACACTGAAACTCTATACGTAATAAACTCTAATTCTCCCTTTCCATTCCAACCAGCCTTGGCAACAATTTTTCTACTTTATGATTCTATGATTTTTACTACTTCTCATGCTTCATGTGAATGGAATCATACAGTATTTGTCCTTTCATGACTGGCTTATTTCACTTAGCATAACACCCTCAAGTTTGTCCATGTCGTAGCATGTGATAGAATTTAATTTTTTTTTTCCTTTTTGTCTTTTTTACTGACCGGTAACGGGATTGCAACCCTCGGTGTTGTGTCCGCACTGGGGACCGGCAACGGGATCGCAACCCTCGGTGTTGCGCACGCACAGCACTCAACCAGTGAGCGGGAACCGGTCTCCACATGGGATCCGAACCCTCGGCGGGAGCAGCGACGCACTCCCAGGCGGCGCACTCTCCAGTGTGCCACCGGGCCGGCCCTAGAATTTAATTTTTTAAGGCTGTGTAATATTCCACTGTATGTATATACCACATTTTGTTTATTTATTCATCTGTCAATGGACATTTGGGCTGCTCCCACCTTTTGGCTATTGTAAATAATGCTACAATAAACATGGGTGTGCAGATATCTCTTTAGATCCTGCTTTGATTCTTTTCAATCCCACCTAGAAGTGGGATTGCTGAATAATATGATAGTCTTAATTTTAATTTTTTAAACCGTTTTTCATAATGACCGCACCATTTTACATTCCCACCAACCGTGCACAGGGCTCCAATTTCTCTATATCCTTACCAACACTTGTTATTTTCTGTCCTTTTGATAGTTGCCAACCTAATGGGTATGAGGTGATATTTCATTGTGGTTTTGATTTGCATTTCTCTAATGATTAGTGATGTTAAACATCTTTTCATATGCTTATTGGTTATTCATATATCTTCTTTCAAGAAATGTTCATTGAAGTCCTTTGCACAATTAAAAATCAGGTTATTTGGTTTTGTTGTTGAGTTGTAGAAGTTCCTTATATATTCTGGATATTAACCACTTATCAGAAATATGATTTGTAAACATTTTCTCCTACTCTTTAAGTCATCTTTTCACTCTGTTGATTGTTTCCTTTAATTTGCAAAAGTTTTTTTTAACTTTTATATAACCCTATTTGTCTAACTTGCTTTAGCTGCCTATGTTTTTGGTGTCATATCCAAAAAATCATTGCCAAATCTAATGCCCTGAAGCTTTTCCCCTATGTTTTCTTCTAGAAGTTTTATGGTTTTAAGTCTTATGTTCAGGCCTTTAATCTATTGAGTTAATTTTTGTGTGTGGTGTAAGGTAAGGCCCACTTCACCATTCTTTTGCATGTGAATATCCACTTTCCCCAAAACTTTGTTGAAGAGTCTGTTCTTTCCTCATTGTGTAGTTCTTGGCACCCTTGTTGAAATCATTTATCTGTACATGCAAGGATTTATTTCTGGGCTCTTGATGATGATTTATTTCTGGGCTCTGTATACCTGTCTTTATGTCAGTACTACATTATCTTAATTACTATTGTTTGCAGTATGTTTTGAAATCAGGAAGTGTGAGACCTTCAACTTCATTCTTTTTCAAAATTGTTTTGGCTATTCAGGTTCCCTGAAGATTCCGTATGAATTTTACAATTTTTTTTTCTATTTTTGCAAAACATGCCATTGGAATTTTGATTGCATTGAATCTGTAGACCATTTTAGGTAGTATGGACATTTTAACAATATTAAGTCTTCCAATCCACAGGCACAGGATGTCTTTCCATTTATTTGTATCTTCTTTGATTTCTTTTAGCAATGTTTTGTAGTTTTCAGTGCACAAGTCTTTTACCTCATTGGCTCAGTTTATTCCTATGTATTTTATCCTTTTTGATGCTATGGTGAATGGGATTGTTTTCTTAATTTCCCTTTCAGGTTGGTCATTGTTAGTGTACAGAGATATGACTGATTTTTGTGTGTTGGCATTTTATCCTGCTACTTTACTAAAGTTTTTTGTTAGTTATAACAAGGTTTTGTTTGTTTGTTTTGTTTTGTTTAGTTTGTGTGGCATTCTTAGGGTTTTCCATACATAAGATCATGTCATCTGTGAAAAGAGATAATTTTACTTCTTTGCTTCCAATTTAGATGCTCCCCTCCCCCACATTATTCTTGTCTAATTGCTCTGGCTAGAACTTCTAGTGCCATGCTGAACAATAGTGGTGTGAGTGCGTATCCTTGCCTTGTTCCTGCTCTTAGAGGAAAAGCTTTTAGTCTTATGCCATTCAATGTGTTGTCAGCTATGGAATTTTCATATATATGGCTTTTATTATATTGAAGTACTTTCCTTCTATTCCTAGTTTGTTGAGTGTTTTACCATAAAAGGGTGTTGAATTTTGTCAAATCCTTTTTCTGTATCAATCGAAATTATCATGTGGCTATAGCCCTTCATTCTGTTAATGTGGTGTATTACATTGCTTTATTTTGTATGTGAAACAATCTTTGCATTCCAGGTATAATTCCCACTTGGTCATGGTGTATAATCCTTTTAATATGGTGTTCAAATCAATTTACTAGTATGTTGCTGAGGATTTTTGCATTGATATTCTTCAGAGATATCAGTCTGTAATGTTTTTTCTTGCAGGGTTCTTGTCTTGCTTTGGTATCAGGGTAATGCGGGCTTTGTAATTGTGCTTGCAGGTCTTCCCTCTTCTCCAATTTTTTGGAAGAGTTTGAGGATAGATGTTGATTCTTCCATAAATGCTACTTAGAATTCATCCATGAAGCCATCTGGTCCTGGGCTTTGCTTTGTCGGGAGGCTTTTGATTACTGCTTCAGTGTCCTCACTAGTTATAGGTCTATTCAGGTATTTTATTTCTTCATGATTCAGTCTTGGAAGGTAGTAGGTTTCCAGAATTTATCTGTTTCTTCTAGGTTATCTAATTGGTTGGCATATAATTATTCATAGTTGTCTCATATAATCCTTTTTATCTTTGTGACATCAATTGTAATGTCCCCTTTTTTATTTCTAATTTTTGTTATTTGAGTCATCTCTCTTTTTCCCTTAGCTAGTCTAGCTAAGGGTTTGTCCATTTTGTTGATCTTTTCAAAAAACCAACCTTAGTGTGATTAATTTTTTTCTGTTGTTTTCCTCTTTTCTATCTTGTTTATCTCTTCTCTAATTTTTATTATTTTCTTCCTTTTGCTATCTTTTTGTTTATTTTTCTTTTTCTATTTCCTTGAGGTGTAAAGTTAGGTTATTGATGTGAGATCTTTTTTCTTCTTTATTTCTTTTTGGTGGATGGCCAGTATAAGATCTTTCTTCTTCTTTAATGTTAGTAATAACCACTATAAACTTCCCGCTTAGTGTTATTTCTGCTGCATCCTTGAGTTTTGGTATATTGTGTTTTCATTTTTATTTGTCTCCAAATGTTTTCTAAATTCCCTTGTGATTTTTTTAACCTATTGATTATTTAAGTAAATTGCTTAACATGTTTTTTTATTTTCGTGCTGCTATTGATTTTCAGTTTCATCCCATGTGGTCAAAAAAGATACTTTGTATGATTTTTTTTTTTTTTTTTTGTCTTTTTCGTGACTGGTAAGGGGATCACAACCCTTGGTGTGGTGTCGCCCGCACCACGCTCAGCCAGTGAGCGCACCAGCCATTCCTATATAGGATCCGAACCCGCGGCAGGAGCGTCGCTGCACTCCCAGCGCCGCACTCCCCCGAGTGCGCCACGGGGTTGGCCCTACTTTGTATGATTTTAATCTTTTTAAATTCATTAAGACTTTTTTGTGGCCTAACATGTGGTCTATTTTGAAGAATGTTTCATGTACACTTGAGGAAAGTATATGTGTATTCTGCTGCTGGTGGTTGGTGTTCTGTACATGTTTATTAGGTCCATTTGATCCACAGTGTTGTTCAACTCCTCTATTTCCTTATTGATATTCTGTCTGGTTGTTCATTCATAATTGCAAATAGGGTATTGGAATCTCCCACTACTATTGTATTACTCTCTACTTCTTAAATTTTGTCAATGTTCATTTCATATATGTGGAAACTCTAAATTTATATATATAAATGTATATATTTGTAATTGTTATATCTTTGCGGTAAATTGGCCTTTTTTTCATTTTATAATTTTCTCCTTTGTCTCTGTGACAGCTTTTGTCTTAATGTCTGTTTTGTCACATATAAATATGGCCACCCCCAGTCTTTTTAGGTTCCTGTTTGCATGAAATATCTTTTTCCATCTTTACACTTCTAGCCCATGTATATGTAAAATGAGTCTGTATGTAAAATGAGATGTAAAATGAGTCTCGTAGACAGGATATAGTTGGATCCTATTTTTTAAAAAATCCGTTCAGCCACTCTATGTCTTTTAATTGGTGTGTTTAATCTATTTACATTTAAAGTAATTTCTTACAGAAAAGGACTTACCATTGCCAATTTATTTATTATTTTCAGTATATCTGATAGCTTTTTTGTCCCTTCTTTTTTTCCCTTCCTGCCTTCTTCTGTGTTTAATTCATTTGTTGCAGTTACATGTTTTGCTTCCCTTTTTATTTTCCTTCATGTATATTCTGTAGATATTTTCTTTGTAATTGCCATTGCAATCTAAACTGATAACAACTTAACTTCAAGTGTATGTAACAGCTCTACTATTTTACATCTCTGCCTCCTCCTGCACTTTGTTATTGATGACACAAATGACCTCTTTTTATATTGCATATTAATTAACATAGATTTATAATTACTTTTTATACTTTCGTTTTTAAATTCCATACCAAATTTTAAAATATTTACATACCCTTATTATAATACTATAGGATTCTATATTTGTCTATATATTTATCTTTACCGGGGAGTTTTATGTGTTCATATAGTTTTGTGTTGCTGTTTATTATCCTTTTGCCTCAGCTTGAAAGATTCTTTTCAGCATTTCTTGCAGGCCAGGTCTAGTGGTGATGAACTGCCTAAGCTTTTGTTTATGTGGGAAAGTCTGAATTTCTCCTTTGTTTTTGAAGGACAGTTTTGCTGGATATATTACTCTTGGTTCTCAGTTTTTTCTCCCAGTACTTTGAATATGCCATCTCACTTTCTTCTGGCATGAAAGTTTTCTACTGATAATCTGATAGGATCTCTCTTATACATGATGAGTTGCTTTTCCGTTGTTGTTTTCAAGATTCTCTCTTTGTTTCTGACTTTCAACAGTCTGATTGTGTCTCAGTGTAAGCTTCTATAGATTTATCATAGTTGAAATTCTTTGAATTTTTCATCCATTTCTTTTCTTAGATTTGAGACATTTCGGGTCATTATTTCTTCAGATAGGCTCTCTCCCTCTTTCTCACTTTTTCCTTCTTCTTAAACTCCTAGAATGTGTATACTGTTTTACTTGATGGCGTTCTATAAGTCCCTTAGGCTCTCTTCATTTTTATTCTTTCTTTTTCCTTTTTGCTTCTCTGCCTTGGTAATTTTGAATGTCCTGTATTTAGCTGATTCTTTCTTCTGATTGGACAAGTCTGCTGCTGAAGAATTATTGTATTCTTCTGATTCAAATTTTCTTTCTTTCTTTTTAAAGAAATTAGTATTTTATTCCTATTGTAAGATCTCTTATTGAAGTGCTTGGGACTGTGGAAACCATTGTCCTTCCAGCCAAAGATATGGTCTCAACAGCACAGAGGTTGCTTTGGAGTCAAACATATCATCCTTTCCCCCAAACCAAAAACCTTCCTTCTTGGCTGCTGTTATGTTTTAAGCTGATTCACTTGCCAGAGGAGTTTTAATATTTTTATTTGGTTCTTCTTCATAGTTTCTATCTCTTTGTTGGTAATCTCATTTTGTTCATGCATTTACTGATTTCATTTTAGTTTTCCCTCTGTGCTCTCTTTTAACTCACTGAGCAGCCTTATTACCTTTATTTTGAAATCTTTGGCTGGTAAGTCATATATATCTGTTTCCATAAAGTTCATTTGCCAGAGATTTAATTTGCTCCTGTAATTGGGCTCTGTTTACCTTTTTCTTTGTGTGTCTTATTATCTTGTTGGGACTATGGCATTTGAAAAATCAGCCATCTCTCCTAGTCTTTGTGGTCCAGTTGCTTACATGGAAGACTTCCTTCACTCTGCTAGACTCAAGATTCTGGAGATCTCTCAAGCATTTCCAGTAGATGTGTTCTCTGTAGGTCTGTGTGTGTAATCTCCTAGTTAGAGAGGTTTGCCAGTTTCTACACAGGTGTTCCGGGTGTCTACATGCTATATGCTGCCTGGCTGGCAGTTCTGAACCTCCACCTAGTGTCTACTTTTGGTACCGCATACTCTGGTGTCCTTAGTTTTCAGAGGTTTCCAACCTGGCATCTGAATCCTATCAGTGGATTTAGGCAAGACCAGTCCCTTGGGCTGCCCCACATGCCCATCCTGCTTTGTCTTGAATGTATGAGTCTTTCACAAATGCATATGTTGGAACTTAAAGCCCAAGATAATGATATTTAGAGGTGAGCTTTGGGGAAGTGATTAAGTCATTTCTTTGAGCCCTTTAAGTATGTTTTCCTACTGCCCTCTTTGTTCCTTTATTTCTGCTGAGAAATCAGCTGTTAATCTTATGGGGGTTACTTTCCTTGTGACTGACTATTATTTTTCTCTTGCTGCTTTCAGGATTTTCACTTCATCTTGGTCTTAAGCATTTTTACTATGATGTGTGTCTTTATTGGTTTCTTTTTTTTTTTTTTT
>NW_007727987.1:305084-310139 GCF_000696425.1 Galeopterus variegatus | reverse complement strand
CCGCCGCGCTCCCAAGCGGCCCACTGTAGCAGTGCGCCACCGGGCCGGCCCCTTGCAGATTCCTTTTGGACTTCATCTGTGCCACTGCATTTTGTGGGTCTGCAGCCTGCTGGGCCCACACTGCTGATTTAGGACTTTCCGGCCTCTAAAATAACATGAGACAATTTTTTGTAACACATCTCTTCCCACATATATACACATCCTATTTGTTCTGTTTCTCTGGAGAACACCGACTAATATAAGCCCCTGTAGTACATTTTCATTTCAGTTATTGTACTTTTAAAGTCTAGAATTTCCATTTGGTTCCTTTTATAATTTCTATCTTTCTGTTGATATTTTTTATTCGATTTGACATTGTCATCATTCTTTTCTTTACTTATTTAATCTTGTTTTCCTTGAGTTCTGTGAACATATTTATAATGGCTACTTTAAAATATTTTTCTGTTAAATCTGACAGCTGGTTATTCTCATTGGAAGTTTCTGTTGCCTACTTTATTTTAGTGTATGGTTTATATTTTTCTGTTTCTTTGTATATCTTGAAATATTCTGTTAGACAATATAGTGTAGCTACTCTGGGTACTGATCTCCCCCACTTTTGAGCATACTATTGTCACTTGTTTGTTTGTTTGTTTAGTGACTGGCTGGCTTATTTCAGTGAAGACTGTTTCCACCCCAGGAGTGTTAATCCTGTATTATTACTCCCCAGGATGATGCAGCTTGGGGTATGCTCACAGTCACTCTGGGATGACATTGGTTCTGGCAGGGTTCTCTTCAACTCTTTTTGTGATTATACCCAGCTGTTATATTTCAATAATTTATGACAAAGTATTCTAGTGTTTTCAACAATGATCTGTGACATAAATTTCTCTACAAACAAATACAAGCAAAATGTGGCTCCTTAGATGGAATAATTTCTGAGGCCAGTGTTTGATATTTGTCCTGACCCCAGAAGGGCTCCTCCCAACCATATTCTTTCCTGATGCATACTAGCCAGGCCATAGTTTAAGATGTATTAGATTTAAGATATTTATTAGATTCACAAACTTCTTCTTAATTGTCTTTCACCAAAACCTCCACTGTACTTGAGAGTGCTCTTGGGTTTAAACTTCCTTATGCTCTGTTACAAATGAAATCATTTCTTTTGAGAAAGAAGTTGGATCCGTTTGCTTTATTGCTTGCTTATCTCCCTGGGAAAAATGTCTGAGCTGGGGCTGGGAACAATGCCATACTTCTCTTCGAGGGACACCCCTGCTCTAGATGCTGAGCATGTAGTGGACAAGATGCAATAGGCTCAAGTCCCATTGGCTTGCCTCTTCTGTTTTGGAACCACTGCCCTATGGGCTGAAAGAAACTGAGCCGAGATGCTGGGTACTGTTCAAGTTTTATTAAAGGAAAAGAATCTGCTGGGCTGTGCTCAAAGTGGGGAATAGCTTGGGGCTGCCCTGAAAATGGGGGACAGCAGCGACAATGGGATTGTGAGAGTTTATATTAGCTGTTGGGTGGGAAATGTACTGGGGGGAGGGACCATTAGGTTGATGTAACCAGGCAGAGAACTGCGCCAATGTGGAAGCCAGAAGGTTGTTTCTGTTTAAGTCAGGAGGCTTCTTGTAAAGGCTTGGTGTTGGAGTGGAAGACGAGGCCAGGGGCTATTTTGTTCTGGTGCTTATTGTGTGCATGATGGCACCGGTCACGTCCAAAATCCATCATTCCTGCCTTTTAAGTATAGGAAAAAGGGAAAAAGGACAGAGTTCTCATTCTTCTGAAGCTACTTCCTGCTGGAGATGGCAAAGATATGGAAAAAATAAAAGATTTGTGTTGGCAGGTAAAACAATTAGGTGGCAGGGTATTGGTTTCGTATGGGGAGGCTGTATTCCTCCGAGGAAGGGTTGCTGATTTTGAGGGGCTGATATCCTCCTTGGCAGGAACAATTTGGCGACCTTTTGGTTGATGAAAGCCTGTATATGTTCCTGCAAGAAATGAGAGAAACATCAAAAGAGACAGGGACCAAAAAGTAGGATGAGGCACAGTTAGGGGTCCTAGTAGGGGCATAAGCCAGGGTATCCAAGGATTTAGTGACTGGAGCCACCCCACAGGTGTGTTTGTGTTTTGTAACCCTTTGTGTCAGTGATCAATGCTTGCCTTTAAATGGTTTAAGCTGTTTTGGATCACCCCAGACTCATTTATGTAATAACAGCATTCCTCCCCCAAGAAGAGGCAGGTGTCTTTCTTCTCAGCTGTAAGGAAGTCAAGGGCCCAACGGTTCTGTAAAGTGACTATCACCAGTGAGGTGACCTGTCACTGGAGGGAGGAGATGCTGTCTATACTTAGTTCTTCTGATAGTTTTTGATAGAATTGAGAGGCAGTGGCAGGGCCCGCTATGCCAGTTCCAGTTGCATGAAAGATCCCTGCCCCAATTAGAAGGTACAATTAGTGCCCTAAGGGAGCAGGGGCACTTCCCAAGAGGGGGGGCCAAAGTTAGTCCCAGTCCCGTCTCCATCCATCTATCTGTCTGGAGGGCGATGTCAGGGACGAGCCAAAAGAATATGCAAGAAATCGCATTAGGAGGCAGGCAACAGGATAATGTAGTTTTACAAAGGAAATATATTCCAGTCTTAGGGCATGGATGAGGAGGGGGTAAGTGAGTGGTAGCGTTTGGTGTTAGTGAGGCACAGTGTGGGCAGGCCCTGCATACGCTGACAGTCCCCACTGAGGTGAGATTAGAGGAAAGTGAAGAGACATTTGTGGAAACGTTATGAGCTGCATCGACAGGGAGGGGGGTGACCACAAAAAGTTTTTTGAGAAGTGGGAGACAGATGAGTTGCACGGGGACCAGTCTGATTCGCTGAGGACTGCATTGTCCCTGCAGACCTGGAAACTCCATGTGCCAGGTAAGGGGGAGCACTGAGATAGGAGGAAAAACATGGGAAGGATGCAAAGGGTTAGGGAGCTAAAAGAATTTAAGGGCACATTGCACGATGACATTGCTAAGAAGCATCCTACTGATAGGAGGTAAAGGAGTGCCAGGAGAGATCTTCCTATAATGTTACAATCTTTTGGGACAGCTGCTGCCAACCCTATAGCAAGTAAAGGTTAGGGACATGGAGTGGCATATACTTACCATGTCCCATGATGGCAAACCCATGATAGCAGGTCGGGACCAGTATTGGAGAAGCTTTTGTGTGAAGGACGTGAAGCAGGCCTGCAGGAGTGAGAGGATAATCGCCGGGGGAAAGATCATCCTTCTTCTGGGATTGGGGGAAGAGCAGAGGCCCTGGAGATTTTCAGTTTTGTGGGTCCTAAAATGGACAAAGTGTGAGGAGATGTTGGGTTGGGGGTTGAGCAGAGGGACCCCTCTGGCTTGATGTTAACAGATTTTTGGGTAAAGTCTCAGGTGCTAGTTTTACCAAGGATAAGTGGTACCAAGAGGCCTTTCTTAGTACCTTTACTGCCATGGGGGTGGTGAGAAGTACTGTGTAAGGCCCTTCCCAACGTGGCGAGAGAGGCTTTGGGATTTGGGTTTTAATATACACTTGCTGTCCTGGGCTCAGTTTAAAGTCTGAGGGGGTGGTGGGGAAAGGATGAGGTAATAGAAGGTTGCCCTGTTCCCTAAGATCCCTAATGAGTGAAAGAGTAGGGAGATACTGGCCCAAAGGCAATGAGCTGGAAGGGAGAGGTGTGAGAGTGAAGGGTATTAGTTTAAAGGGGCTGAGGCCTGTGGGCTTGCGGGGGGCAGCCCGTAGGTGAGTGAGTGACTGGTGGGTAGGCCCAAATGAGGGATGATTTCTGAGGTGAGAGCATGCGTTACTGCTGTAGCATCCTCTGGAGTGCAGTGAAAAGCCTCAACCCAACCTGAAAAGGTATCTACTAATGTTAGAAGATAGCATCTCCTTTTGTGGGGAGGCATGTGAGTAAAATCAATTTGCCAATCCTGGCCAGGAATGTACCCTCTGGTCTGGTGGGTGGGAAAGGTTTGGAGCAACGAGTCCACAAAGGACAGTTTTGAGTGATTTGTTTTAGTAACTTGGCCATGTGGGGAGAGTAATATAAGGGCTGAAGAAGGCGTAGTAGGGGTTCATAGCTTATATGAACTGAACTATGGAAATCTAAAAGGATTTGCTCAGCTTGTGTAGTAGGGAGGACATAACAACCAGAGAGAATATACTAGTTGTCATTTCTCTGTGCCCCCAACTGTCGGAGGTGTTGTATTTCATGGGCTGTGTATTGGGATAAGCGCGTAGGGGCCACGAGAAGGACCTGAGCAGGAGAGGAAGAGTGGGGGCTGGTGATTGAGCAGCCTGTTTTGCTGTTAGATCCACCAGTTTGTTCCCCTGGACTATGGGGTCATTAGAGGTTTGGTGTCCTCTGCAGTGTATAACCCCAACCTCCTCTGGGAGTTGTGCAGCCTCAATAGCTTGTGTTAGATTTACTATGGCATAACCTGCCCGGGGGGCGGGTGTGGAGGTTGTGCTCCCATCTATGAACCATGTAATGGGATGCGGGGAGATGTGTGGAAAGGGATTGAGAAAGAGGTCTAAAGCCTCCATGCAATTATGTTCTAAAGGTCATGAGTGTTTTGGAATGAGAGTGGCTGGATTTTAATGGAGAGAGAGATTTAAAGGAGAACTGCAAATTTTCAATGAAAGTAAGGCTGATAAGTTGAAGGCAGGGAAGGGAGATAATTGACTTGGCCTTATGGCTGAGAAGGTCTTGAAGATGATGGGGGGAACAAATGACTGTTTGTTGTCCAAAAGTTAGTTTAGAGCTTTTTTGTGCTGAAAGGGTGTCTGCCACCAAGGCCCATAAACAGGGAGCCCATCCCCGGGCTGTGGTGTCTAGTTGTTTAGAGAGGTATGCAACAGGGGGGAAAAATCTCCTGCCTCTTGTCCCAGAACCCCAACCATCAATCCTTTGGTTTCAGTGATGTACAGGATTAAACAATGAGATAGGTTTGGGAGGGATAGAGCTGGGGCTGTGAGGAGAGTGGCTTTTAATCGCTGGAAGGGAGAATGAATGGGTTTTGTGGGATCTAAGGGAATGGCAGGATCCCCTTTGGCT
>NW_007727987.1:297253-304084 GCF_000696425.1 Galeopterus variegatus | reverse complement strand
GAGAAGGACCTGAGCAGGAGAGGAAGAGTGGGGGCTGGTGATTGAGCAGCCTGTTTTGCTGTTAGATCCACCAGTTTGTTCCCCTGGACTATGGGGTCATTAGAGGTTTGGTGTCCTCTGCAGTGTATAACCCCAACCTCCTCTGGGAGTTGTGCAGCCTCAATAGCTTGTGTTAGATTTACTATGGCATAACCTGCCCGGGGGGCGGGTGTGGAGGTTGTGCTCCCATCTATGAACCATGTAATGGGATGCGGGGAGATGTGTGGAAAGGGATTGAGAAAGAGGTCTAAAGCCTCCATGCAATTATGTTCTAAAGGTCATGAGTGTTTTGGAATGAGAGTGGCTGGATTTTAATGGAGAGAGAGATTTAAAGGAGAACTGCAAATTTTCAATGAAAGTAAGGCTGATAAGTTGAAGGCAGGGAAGGGAGATAATTGACTTGGCCTTATGGCTGAGAAGGTCTTGAAGATGATGGGGGGAACAAATGACTGTTTGTTGTCCAAAAGTTAGTTTAGAGCTTTTTTGTGCTGAAAGGGTGTCTGCCACCAAGGCCCATAAACAGGGAGCCCATCCCCGGGCTGTGGTGTCTAGTTGTTTAGAGAGGTATGCAACAGGGGGGAAAAATCTCCTGCCTCTTGTCCCAAAACCCCAACCATCAATCCTTTGGTTTCAGTGATGTACAGGATTAAACAATGAGATAGGTTTGGGAGGGATAGAGCTGGGGCTGTGAGGAGAGTGGCTTTTAATCGCTGGAAGGGAGAATGAATGGGTTTTGTGGGATCTAAGGGAATGGCAGGATCCCCTTTGGCTGCCTCATAAAGTGGTTTTGCTAGCTGCCAAAGTTGGGGATCCACACGTGGAGATGTCCTGCAAGCCCCAGGAAAGAGAGAATTTCACTCTTTGCGGTAGGAGCAGGGAGTTCAGAAACTAGACTCTTGTTATCCACTGTCATTTCTCTGGTATTGGGGCTGAGGTGAACTCCCAAGTAGGTGACTGAAGGAGAAGAAATTTTGGCCTTAAGGTCGTTCCTTTCTAGCCCTATAAGTAACTTTTTTTGGGGGGATGGGACAAATTACAGGTTGTATGTTCTGTTTTACAGTAACATTATATTGATGTACTACAGTTTTCTCAAATTGTCCCTTGTGATGGTCATTTGGATTATTTCCATCTTTTGCTTTACAAATAGTGTTGTGATGAGTAGTCATACACCTATTTTTCTTTTTTAAAAAAATTTTTGCTAGAATATTTTTGTGTTAGCTTCTTAGAAGTGGAATTTATGGGTGAAAGGGTGAATAAATATGTAATTTTTCTAAACATTGCATATTTCCTTCCCTTAGAATTGTCCCATTTCCCATTCCTACCAGCATTCCATGAAAGGACTAATTTCTCTGAAACCTTGACAACCAACTACGCTATCCAATTTGTGGATTTTTGTCAATATGATAGGTAGAAATAGCATCATGGTGTAAATTTAGTGCACATTTCCCTTATTATGAATGAAGTTGAGCATTTCATCATGTGGTTAAGAGCCACTTGCATTTCTCTTTCTGTTAACTACTTATTCATATCTCTAAACTATTTTTTTCTATATGCTTGTTGGCTTTTTCCAATCCATTTAAATTTTTTATTTAAATATAAGGAATAGTAAACATTTATCGTGATATAAATTGCAAATAAGTCTTTCCCGGNAAGTAGTGTTGTGATGAGTAGTCATACACCTATTTTTCTTTTTTAAAAAAATTTTTGCTAGAATATTTTTGGGTTAGCTTCTTAGAAGTGGAATTTATGGGTGAAAGGGTGAATAAATATGTAATTTTTCTAAACATTGCATATTTCCTTCCCTTAGAATTGTCCCATTTCCCATTCCTACCAGCATTCCATGAAAGGACTAATTTCTCTGAAACCTTGACAACCAACTACGCTATCCAATTTGTGGATTTTTGTCAATATGATAGGTAGAAATAGCATCATGGTGTAAATTTAGTGCACATTTCCCTTATTATGAATGAAGTTGAGCATTTCATCATGTGGTTAAGAGCCACTTGCATTTCTCTTTCTGTTAACTACTTATTCATATCTCTAAACTATTTTTTTCTATATGCTTGTTGGCTTTTTCCAATCCATTTAAATTTTTTATTTAAATATAAGGAATAGTAAACATTTATCGTGATATAAATTGCAAATAAGTCTTTCCCAGTGATGGATCTTGTACATAACCAGTGCCATTTTAGGCAAGGACAAGCACAAAATGTCCCCAAACCCCTCATTTCTCAGAAACAGAAACCCTTTTGCCTCTACAACGTGCAGTGCTCCACCCTGGTCGCATAGCTTCCATATTAGCATAATGCCCTCCTTGATTGTATCAGACAGCCCTTGGTGCCCTACAGTCCATATAAGCTCTGCCACCTCCACACATGGTGCTGTCCTCCATTTTGAGGGCAGCTCCGGGCTGCCCTTCACTTTGAGCACAGCTCAGCAGATTCTTTTCCCTAATAAAGCTTGACTGGTACCCGGCATCTCAGCTCACTGTCTTTCACCCAGTACTGTATATTGTTTATCTTTTTTCTTTGATATGGTGTTTTTTGCAATGCAAACTTTTTTCTTTAATGCTTATGTAATCAAATTTATAAATATTTATAATATTGCTTTTAGATTTTGAGCCATATTTATAATTTTTCCTACTCCTAGATTATATAGTTGTTCATCCATATTTTCTTCTTGTACTTGTATGATTTCATTTTTTTAAACATTGAAAATTTTAATACATTTGGAGTTTATCCTGGTGTGCTAGATAAGTAACAGATCCAATTTTACCTTTTTCCATGTAGCTGTCCAATTTATCTCAAAATCACAAATTAAGTCCATCTTTTTTCATTGATATGAGGTTCTGTCTTTATTGTGAACTAATTTAATTTGCAGCTGGACTTGTTATAGGATTTTTTATTCTCTGTGTCAGTAACAATTTCAGTTATAGAGGTTTTATGATATGTTTTACTGTCTGTTGCGCTAGCTCCCTGCCCTCACTTTGCTCTTATTTTTTAAAGGTTGTCCTGGCTGTTATTGATTGCTTGCTCTTTAAAAATTATAAAAATTGCTTTGTTTCAGAAAAAAGTGATGGCATTTTTATTGGATTGCATTAAATCCATAAATTGTCTTAGAAATTATTTATAATATGTGAGTCTTTCTCTACAAGAATATGTTATGTTTTTACAATTTTCAAGTACGTATTTGTGACTTCCAGGAGTATATTACAGATTTTCTTATATAGATTTTGGAAATTTCTTGTTAAGTTTACACCCAGGAACTTTTTTCTCTTTCTTTAAAAATTTTTCTTTGCTTTTTCCTTTTCTTCCCACCCCTCCCTCCTTGCTTCTCTCTCTCTCTCTCTCTCTGCTATTGTTAATGGCTTCCTCTACTGCATTATATATTTTAACATTTTTTGTATATATGAAGGGTGTTGATTTTTGTGTGTATTAAGTTGACACTTTACTAAAATCTTGTGTTGTTTTCTAGCTTTTTCATTCATTCTTTTGGATTTTTCAGATATGTAATCATAATGCTGAATCATAACATAGATTTCCCTGCTTCTTTTCAGTTCTTATGTCTTTAACTTCACTTTCTTGTTAATTACTTTGATAACTGTTGAAACAGAGTAAGGCAAGGCCTGTCAACCAAACTGACTCTATTTTCCCTGCAGAGGACACTTTGTTACTTTTCCACTCCTCAGTCATGAGACCCCCAGGGCAAATGATTACCCCATGGGCTGCCCTGACAAAATAGACTGAGATAAGAGAGGAAACAGATATTTAATGAGTTGCAAAATCCCTCCCCAAGGGATTACAATTACCATAATTGTAGAAGTTACAGATTAACCTTAAAACCCCTTTAGGAATTCCCACCTGTGCACAAAGCATCAAGGTGACTGTTACAATGACCCTCCTGGGGTAACAATGATGAACACCACTCCATTTTGTACCTACTAAGCATGCACCATGACGCAACCTGGAAGAACAGAACCTCCAGTGATGCTGGCCTATACCCCTTAACTCGTTTCTCTATAAAAGACCCTGAACAGCTCCCCTCAGGGGGCTAGCTTTACTGTTGCTACCACCCTTATGCATAAGTCTATGTCCTCTTTTAATAAAGCGTTGCTTGCTTTACTGTTGGGTACATTGTTCATTTCTATGACTTTGGAATACGAGAGACTAATTTAATCACTAGCAAAAACTGGAAAGCTCTGGGCACCAGAGAAGACTCTAGCTGCAAGAGGCAAGTGGCCGCTGGGACTATTTTGCTCCTATGTTTCTGCTGCTGGTAGATCTCTCCTGGAGTCCCTCGCCTAAATTCTGACAAGGCAATGTTTTATTCTCTTTACCTTTCTCTGATTTTCTGAGCCCTCTTCTGCTGTATGGTTGGATTGTATCCACTACTATGTAGGTGCACCCAGGAGGGATCCTGGCTATGCTTTGTTTCTGATTTTCCAAGCCCTCTTCTGTTCTGTATAGATGCACCCTGGAGGGCTCCTGGCTATGCTTTGTTTCTCTGATTTAAATCTAGTTGATACTTTTCTTCTTTATGCTGAAAACAGTGGGGAGAACTGCTTTTATCAATACTGTCAGTCTAATAGGTTGGCCCCACTGATTGGGACTAAAATAAACTGGACCCCACTGCCCCTCTTTTCTCTTCATTTGTTTGCTTGGTTAGACATTTAGTTGAGTACCAGTAATCTGAATAAACCTTCCAATCCTTGCACCAACTTTTGGACTTTCAGGTCATTTGTTTAATGTGAGAGGGAAGCCACTCCTGGCCTGTTGGTAACACTGTCTACAATCTGATGGTGAATAGCAGTGGAAATAATGAGCATCTTTACTTTGCTCCTGCCTTTAGTAGCAAAAAGTCTCTAGTGCTTCCTAATGAACTAAAATGCTAGTTTTTGGTGTTAAGTATGTATTTTATCATGTTAAACAGTGTCCATCAATTCATATTTTATTGAGTGATTTTATTATATTTGTACTAGTTTCTTAGGGCTGTTGTAACATATAACCACAAACTGGGTGGCTCAGAACAACAGGAATTTATTTCACAGTTCTGGAGCCTGATAGTACAAAATCAAGGTGTCAACATGGTCATGCTTTTTCTGAAGTCTCAAAAAAGAATCTTTGTTTGCCTCATCTTAGTTTCTGGTGGCTCCCAGCAATCCTTGGCTCATACCTGTATCACTCCAATCTGTTCCTCCATCATCACATGGCCTTTTTTACGACTCACCCTAATCTAGTACAACTTCATTTTAATTAACTTCAACTACAAAGAGTTTTAAAATAAGATCATGTTCTTACTAATTATCCTGATATGAGAGCATCACACATTGCACACAGGTGTTGATCTTCAATGTGGCACCCCACATATATGTACAATCAATTATGTCTCAATAATAACAAAATAAAACAAAAAAAGAACTGGATGAAATAAAAATGTAGAACTGGTAAAAAAAAATAAACAAATAAGATCATATTCTGAGGTTATGGGTACACATTAATTTTTTTTTTTTTTTTAAAGATGACCGGTAAGGGGATCTTAACCCTTGTCGTGGTGTTGTCAGCACCACGCTCAGCCAGTGAGCAAACCGGCCATCCCCATATAGGATCCGAACCCACGGCCTTGGTATTATCAGCACCGCACTCTCCCGAGTGAGCCACAGGCCGGCCCCATACACATTAATTTTTGAAGACCTATTCAACTCACTACAATATTACATATATTTTGAGATTTGTCAAATGCCTTTTCTGTATCTGTGGAGATAATTATGTATGATTATTCTTACATTTATCAATATGATGGATTATATTAATGTCTTTCCTAATAATGAGTGAGCTTTGCATTCCTGAAATAAACCCCACTTGGACACCTGTATTATTATTTTTAACGTGTTATTGGGTTCTGTTTACTATTAATTTTATTTAAGATTTGGCACTTGATTTCATATATGTAAGGAAAGTAAAACCAGTGTAAAATAAAGAACAGCTTAGTCAGGCTCACTCACCTCACATATGTTACAAATGGGCAAGATTCAGCATATTCATCAGAAACAAGTTATATAAGAGTAATTGCGCATGTGTGCTGGAGAAATGCCCCCCCCCCACCTGTCCAAGGCCAAAGGATGGACAGGGAAACATGAGGTACAGCAAAGTGAGACTTTAATTACGGCCTTGCAAGGTTCAGGTGTCTGATGGGCAGGCACACGGAAAAGGGCTGTAGCAAACAATTTATTTCCTAGTGTGCAAGTCCCTGCCTCTGCCTCCTTATTGGTTGGGGTGCACAATCTTCCTGGATGATGTCTAAGAGTACCCCAATTTACTACCACCTTGTAGAAAATTTCTTTGTCTGAGGGCTAAGTACAAGCCCACGAAAAAAGCGCACCCAAAACCCAGTGAAAGGAGAAACATCAGGAAATGAAGAGAACAATAAAGGGCTATTAACTCATTACCATCTCAAGGAGAATTTTATCCATTTGAAGTAAACAATTAAGGGCTGGTAACTCATTATCAGCTCAAGAAGAACTATATATTCAGCAACCCCCAGGAATGGGCTGGACCAGTCAGACAGCTTTTGGGCTGGGCCTGAATTATTTCTGAAAATGAATCACTTAGATTATTTCTCACACCATTTACTGATTCAGCATGTTTGTTGTAGATACATTATGCACTTGGCTTGTGGCCACTATTATGTACAGAGAGTATAAAAGCAACTGCTCTGAACTGCTGGTCGGCAGAGCACAGAGGGTCAAAATAAGGCATGTCTGTGAAGCTCATATCTGAAGAGTAAAATATGTCT
>NW_007727987.1:294671-296692 GCF_000696425.1 Galeopterus variegatus | reverse complement strand
GTTATCAATACTAACTTTATGAAATGGATTAGAAGGTTTCCTTCTTCTATGCTTTAAATAACTTAAGTAGCATCATGATTTTCTGAGAATTGAGCAGAATTTTCTTGTAAAAAGCATTTGAGCTTGGTGACTTTGTGAGTGTGTGTGCCTATTCAACTACTTTTCTAAAGTAATTGGTCTGTTGAGACTTTCTGTCCCTACAAGAGTTATTTTGGGTATGCTATATTTATCTACAAAATCTTCTTTATCTGTTTTTCAGTCATTTGCTGAGTTATGTTCTCATGATTTTTAAAAAGTTCTTCTGTTTTGATGGTAATTTCCTCCAGTTCTCATTTTGTGTATTTGTGCTTATTTTCTCTTTTCTTGACTAGGTTGGCTAGAGGTTTGTTTATTTTGTTGACTTTTCAATTATCCATCTTTTTTTGTTTATTTACTAGTTCTCCTTTTTTTTCTAATTCATTTCTAAGTTTGTCTTTATTAATCTTTCCTTCCACATTATTTTATTTTATTTTGTTCATTTTCTATGGTCTTGAATTGAGTGATTAATTTACATTATTTTTTATTGTCATTAATATAAGTATTTAAGGGAATAATCTTTCTCTGATAAACGCTTTAATTTTTTTCTCAGATTCTGATATGTCACGTTTACATTCTTGTCTTTTTTAAGTAATCATGCAGTTAAAATCTGTATTTCCCTTTTGACCCAAGGGTTACTTTAGAGCATGTTTTAAATTTTTCAGGTGGAAGGGACGTTTATTTTGTATTGTTTTTAATTTCTAGTTTTAGTGCATGACGGACAGAGAATGCTTCTTGTATTATTTCTATTCTTTAGAATTTATCGAGATTTTTTTAGTAGCTTAAGATGTGATCCGTTTTCACGAATGTTCCATAGGTGCTACAACAGAAAGTGGGAGGGAAAAGAGGCACGCCCGGCCCAGCACCCTTTCCCGCATCACTGATCATTTCCGGTGGAGTTCGGGGGTCCATATTTTTGTGAAAATCCCAATTTATTTTTCTTTTATGCGACCCTTTGCAAGATGTTTTAAGGAATTTATTCAAGTATGATTGGCACCCTTTTCATCTCCGATTGGAGAATAAGGTTGGAGAACCCTATTATTGGCCGCATCACCTTACCGCGTCTTTCTGCCCATGTAATCGATTCCCCAGTGTTAGCACAGGCGCAGCATCAGACGACGAGGTTGGGGACTGGACCAGCTGTGCGGGGGCTTCACGAACCGTTCATTCGTAGGGTGAGCGTAGCCCCCGCCCTTACGTCGTCTTCTCCGACTTCTCCTGTCCCGGGAGAGGATTCTGCCCAAAGGCGCGCTCGTAGCCGTCGTGTCCTCCTCTGCCCCGTGTTCCCGGCCCGCGCCTCG
Organism: Galeopterus variegatus; assembly: GCF_000696425.1. Lineage (NCBI taxonomy): Eukaryota > Metazoa > Chordata > Mammalia > Dermoptera > Cynocephalidae > Galeopterus > Galeopterus variegatus. The sequence continues at coordinate 295,316 of NW_007727987.1, read as the reverse complement.
CTGGGCTTCACACCCGGGCCGCAAGGCCGGCGCCCGGTCAGTGTCCGAGAGAGCGGTGGCTGCGACCGACAGGAACCGCTCTGCGCTTGTCCTCCTGTCTTCTCTCCGCACCCGGATGTAGTCTGGTCTCCAGTTTTGTATCCCCCGCATTATACTTTGTGGCAGCCCCTTAAAGCAGCAGGGAAAGAGAGAGAGAGAGCGTGTGAAGACACGAGAGAAAACGTTTCGTCCCGGGCTCTTCCAGCGGCGGCAGGGGAGTGACTCCAGACTAACAGGAGCGAGAAAATTCCAGGACCACCGACAGAGGCTTTTGGTCTAGAATGCAGTTTACTCGTCTCCGGATTAAGCGGGACACAAGATTTAGAATTAGGATTTTGGAAACAGCGAAACCAGGTAGAATGGACTCGCTGACTGCCGCTCTGTCTGCTAAAACCTATCAAAATCATTGTGCTCCGTTGAATATATTCCCGAGGGCCCGAAAGCAGCAAGGGGGTGTAGCTCAGTGGTAGAGCGCGTGCTTAGCATGCACGAGGCCCCGGGTTCAATCCCCGGCACCTCCACTTCCTTATGGCCGGCCGGTTTGGGTTTTTTCCCCCTCCTATTTTAGTCTCTTTTTCCTAGCTCATACAGAAAATAAAGCTACTT
>NW_007727987.1:292279-294109 GCF_000696425.1 Galeopterus variegatus | reverse complement strand
CAGTGGTAGAGCGCGTGCTTAGCATGCACGAGGCCCCGGGTTCAATCCCCGGCACCTCCACTTCCTTATGGCCGGCCGGTTTGGGTTTTTTCCCCCTCCTATTTTAGTCTCTTTTTCCTAGCTCATACAGAAAATAAAGCTACTTCACAACCATTTTCCATTAGTATTAGTGCTTGCCTCATTTTTTCACTTCGGGCTTGGCACTACTCAAGGTGGGGGCTGCGTAAGCAGGAGGAGGAAAAGATGGAGCAAGAAGACAAAGAACCGACTCAGCGACTCGCAATTCCGAAACTACAAGCGCGTCACCAAATTGACAAGCCATTCACCTTTGGTTCCATTTTGCAATATTATTTAAAAAGCAAGAAAGAAAAGATAAGGATAGAAAGATGTAACAAAAGAAAAACACAAGCTTTCCTTTCGTTTCTTTTGTATTCTGTGCGGTGGTTGGCCTTGATCATGCCGCCGGCTCAGCAAGAGGAAACGCCGAGCCTTCCAAACTGGAAAACTGAGTAAATTATTTTCATGAAAAAATGCACAGTCGTCACACTGCTGCGTAAATAGCTCCATTGGGAAGAACGTTCGGCTGAAGATCTCGAAGTTCACGGATTGATTTTCAGTTTTGTTCTGGATTCACTTTTACCCGAGAAGAATTTGAGTTTCCTAAATGACAAACAGTAATTTTACCTAAAACAGCTGCGCCCTCTATCGGAAGGGAATTTCCAGACCCTTGGTCAGCGTTATCCTTTGGACCACAAGAGCTGTTGGCATCTCAGAACTTGTTTGAACTGCAGACTCTCAGCTTCACCCAAGACCCACTGAACTAGAACCAGCATTTTAACAGGATCCCCAAGTGATTCCTTTGCACATTAAAGTTTTAGTTTGAGTGTTATGACGTAGATCAAGAAGTGACATATTATAAATATATGGATGCATTGTTTCAACTTTCTATTTTAATGTAGAAAAAATAATTACAAAAATGTATTTCCATTGCCGAACCAATTTTGTGTTCTAATCATTGATCCTGTTCCTCCCCTCCATGGTAATATGGTATTTATCAATATATTTTGAATCACTATACATGATTGGATATAATGTAAAGTTTTTATATTCTTTTTAATAAAAATTTTGCAAGTTTTGCAATAAAGACTATGCTAATTTCTAATGTGAACTGGGAAGTTTGTATCCTTGTCTCTGCTCTGCCCCATTTTAAACAGGATAAGATCTCCTAATCATTCTAGTACTGAGAGCTGCTGCTTCTTCACCAGCTATCACAAAATCTACATGAACTTTTGTATCAACACCCCCATGTTCTAAACCCTGTGATAGATTTTAAAGCTCCAAAATCCTTAGCAAGCATTAAAAGTGTGGACTGAAGTATGCGTGGCAAGAATTAGGAAATCCCTGGTTCCCAATACAGATAATGTCAGACTACCTCTTTCCCTGTGAAGTGATTAAGGAATTTTCCAAGGAGAAAATCAGTTTCAAAGGGCATTATTTCTCAGATTAAGATGTTTTGGCTTTGGGATTTACTTCATCAAAGAAAGATTCAGAGCTGCTCTCTCTTGCTTCCTCTCCCATGTGATCTGCTTGTTCCTGCTGGCTGCTTGCCGCTTTCCACCATGAGGCCTGTGCCAGATGCAGCAGTCCCAGAATCTATCATCCTGGTTCAGTGGACAGAAATCAATCTACAATGTATCTGAGCCCTGCTATTATAACTGAGTGTAGTTCTATGAAACATGGTGGCGGGAAGGGAGTGAACCGCCCGTGCTCCGCACCGGCAGGATCCCAGAGGCCACCAGCAAGAAGAGGAACTCAGAAAGCCTGATGGTG
>NW_007727987.1:291296-292001 GCF_000696425.1 Galeopterus variegatus | reverse complement strand
TTGAAGGGGACTCTCATAATACGTGCACTGAGGTTTGGAGTGTGCGCCATTTTGTGAAATTACAAAATCCTCCCCGGGAAGAAGCCTCCTGGAGCGGCTGCCACTGGGCACTTGGCCAGCAGCTGCTGCCCTCAGCGCCGGGCCAGGCTGCGCAGCCCCGCCACCGGGACTTGGGGTCCAGAGGGAGGGGGCTGTCGTCTCCCCTGCCCCGGGCGCCACTGGAACCATGAGCCGAAGAGAGACTGAGCAGGCTGTGGTGTGAACAGGAGCCAGGAGCACCAGGGGCGGTGAGAGGCGGCCAGGGCGGCTCTGGCTGCAGAGGCTGCCGCAGGAGCTCAACTCGGGAGCACAACGCGGGAGCACAAAGCGGGAGCTGAGACTCACCAGAGGGAGCTGCGGGAGCGCCTCGCCATCTTCCTGGTAGTCAATTTTGGACTTGCCTGACACTAGTGTCCAACTGAGTAGTCANAAAATCAGTAGCATTTCTATTCTCCAATAGTGAACATGCAGAAAGAGAAATCAAGAAACCTGCCCATTTACAATAGCCACCAAAGCAATAAAATACTTAGGAATTGAGTTAACCAAGGATGTGAAAAATCTCTATAATGAGAACTACAAACCACTCCTGAGAGGAATTAGAGAGAACACAAGAAGATGGAAAAATATCCCATGCTCTTGGATTGGAAGAATCAACATAGTGAAAAT
>NW_007727987.1:288308-289155 GCF_000696425.1 Galeopterus variegatus | reverse complement strand
TGGGCCACAATAATCAACCTCATTGTATATCGACAAAATAAAATTTAAAAAAAAAAAGAAAGATTCAGAGCTAGTACTCAGGAGCCAGACTTTCTTTGACGGGAGAAATAGGTCACTTTCTGTTCTGTTGACATATTTTCTCTCTCCTTTCTTGTTTTAAAAGTACAGTTCCACAATGTCTGTTGCCACTTATACCCTCTGTATCAGGAGAAAATTGTTCACAAACTCTGACCATGGGATTTCATCAATTTGCAAAATAAATATATTCAAAACATGAGAAAGAACACCATGAATTATTGCCATTGTTTTTCTGTGTTATATTAGGGCTGAGGCCATATTGGAAATATTTTTCCCCTTCTAACAATAGACGTCTCTAAGAAAGTCTTCCTCTGTAATTTAAGGGAAAAATGGATTGTAGGCAAAAGCCAAGCATTTAATATGAGAAAGCCATAGGAAGTATAGGATGAAGATTTCAAAAAATTCTATGCAATAAAAACATAACATATGACAGACTGAAGTATTTCTTTGAGAGCCAGCAGTGTCTAATTTTGGCCCAGGACAATAGTGACTCATTTTAAGATATAATGTAGATGAATACTAGAAATTCAATTACATTTTATGTTGGGGTTCTATCCTTCAACAAGATCATCTTTTGTTTAGTTTTCTTCAGGGAGGAATTAAAGATTAAAGAGTTCTGAGAGGAAAGGGGATGTGGCCATTTGTGAGTGAGATCTTGTGTGAATGTGTGGGATGTGGCATTTGGGCAGAACCATTGGCTGCACAGTTATCTATTAAGCCAGTCTGACTCAAAAGGTCGTCCTTTATTTTTTTTATAGACATATTTATT
>NW_007727987.1:284204-286511 GCF_000696425.1 Galeopterus variegatus | reverse complement strand
AACTTGCTTTCAAAATTCCACACTTTTGTCCATCTCTGAATTTATTTAGTTCATGCCTTGAGCATTATTCTGGACTATTTCATGAACTTCCTTAGTTTCCCTCATGCTGTATTAAAATGAAGATACCCTTGGTAATGAATAACAAATTGCATGTGGTTTTTATTCTCACCTAGGGTTTTCCCATCAAGGTTTTGCTCTTAACAGTCCTGTGAAGCAAACAGCAAATAGCAAAACATGTTTTATCCTGGAAAAGCTGGTCAATTTTTTGTCACAAGTTTCCAGTATTTTGCTTTCCGTTTCAAGTTTTATTTGCTAAAGAATCAACATACCCCACAGCTCTCTGGGGTTCCTCTTAAAGCAGTCACAAATCCTGCTTCTACACCCAACACTGCTGTAACAACAAATATGGGCATAGGGCCAGGTGTAGTTAGTGGTAGAGTGCATATCTCACATATACAGGGTCCTAGGTTTGATTCCTGTTGATTTCTCAGTCCTTAGCACCACTCCTTAAAGGAATGCATGTTTTAACTCTTCTGTTTTCTTTTTCTTTTTTCATTGCCTACATCAGTAAACACATGATCCAAGACGTTCATTTTAATACTACACTATTGAGACTTTATGAGCCTCAAAACAAATCAAGGTGGCTGGCAGAGTAGAAGTAGCTTCAGCAAAGGTGTATCAAATTAACACTAATGAGGTGGTTTAAAACAACAGAAATGTATTATTTCACATTCTGGAGGTCAGTGTTTTGAAATGANATCTATTAAGCCAGTCTGACTCAAAAGGTCGTCCTTTATTTTTTTTATAGACATATTTATTAGAGAAAAATATTATTTAATCCTTTACTGTCTAGTTCAGGAACTGTTCTTTCATATACAATCAAGGTAGTAGACTTGGGCCAATATAACCAAACCTCCCGACTACATCAACAAACTGAGATGTAAACACCAAAGAAAATCTTGAGTGTGAATTTATCTCTCTCTCTCTCTTTTTTTAAAAGATGACCGATAAGGGGATCTTAACCCTTGACTTGGTGTTGTCAGCACCACGCTCAGCCAGTGAGTGAACCCGCCATCTCTATATAGGATCTGAACCCACAGCCTTGGTGTTATCAGCACCGCGCTCTCCCGAGCGAGCCACGGGCCAGCCCTTGAGTGTGAATTTAAATTCCAGAGCATACCATGAGAATTCCTTACATGAAAACCTTGACTCCACCCTTCTGATCTGTCAACTTTAAAAAAATGGCACTCACCCAGTTACAATCTTCTTTCTGGTCACAGATGCATTAGAAATGTACTTCATATGTCTGCAGGTTTTCTAAATAGAGTAATTGGGTGTGAATGAGTTCAGTTTCCTGAGGCAAATTGTTAGTCATCAGAAGAATTGTATATTTGGAACTCATCCTACAACTTCCCATGGATAGGCATTTCAATAGTGCTATAGACAGAGTCTGAATGTTGTCCCAGAACAGTTCTCATGATGTTCAGTGAACCTTGGGGCAAACAGAAAAACAAAATCTCTGTGAGGAACTTCTGGTAATTAACCTGGTATCTAGGTTTCTACAGGTTCGATTTAGAAGATAAGCACTTGATGAAACTTTCACACCATCAAACGGCCTAGATAATTTCCTTCTCAATTTCCCAGCACTCTCTCTCTCACACGTGCACGTGCACACACACACACACCAGAGCTTGCAGAGTTTTTTGTGGGTGACACTTCTCTAGCACTCATTTTCAGTGAAATCTGTTTCCTCTTACTTATTCTACTAGCCCCATCTGCCATCTGAGAAAGAAATTCTGCCAAACCAATAAGATGCTTCCAATTTCAAAAGAGGCTCAGTAACATACTTACATATAGGCACATGCACACAGAGAAAGAAAGATAAACAAGGAAGAGATAGTGCCTACTGGAAGTCTGGTATCAGGAAATGACAATTTTTGTGTCTTCCATAGAAGTTTCAAGGAGAAAAAATAAATGTGTTCAAAATACTAGTGATATGTTCATACTAGTGATAACTAGTATGAATTCCAGAGTTCATGGTAAATCTAGGAAGATGTTCACTTTTTTGCTTTTCACAAACTGTCAATAAACAAGTTCCTGATCTCCAAATCCCAAAGGACACTTTCAGTTTTCATCTACTCACTCTATATAGATGACCTCTAATCACTCCCACCTTCAAGTATTCAGGTCAGAGCACTGGGCTGAGTTCACAGAGCTACATCAAATGCCAGGATCCTATGGAAAAATATGCTAGTTCAACGTGTCCAAAACCAAAGTTATCTTCTCCTTCTGATCTCTCTTCCATTC
>NW_007727987.1:283026-283944 GCF_000696425.1 Galeopterus variegatus | reverse complement strand
CAACAAATATGGGCATAGGGCCAGGTGTAGTTAGTGGTAGAGTGCATATCTCACATATACAAGGTCCTAGGTTTGATTCCTGTTGATTTCTCAGTCCTTAGCACCACTCCTTAAAGGAATGCATGTTTTAACTCTTCTGTTTTCTTTTCTTTTTTCATTGCCTACATCAGTAAACACATGATCCAAGACGTTCATTTTAATACTACACTATTGAGACTTTATGAGCCTCAAAACCAATCAAGGTGGCTGGCAGAGTAGAAGTAGCTTCAGCAAAGGTGTATCAAATTAACACTAATGAGGTGGTTTAAAACAACAGAAATGTATTATTTCACATTCTGGAGGTCAGTGTTTTGAAATGATTATCACTAGGACGAAATCAAGGTTTCAGCTGGGCTATGCTCCCTCTGAAGGCTCTAGAGGAGAATTCCTCACCTCTTTCAGCTTCTGGGGGCTACCAACATTCCCTGACTTGTGGCTGCATCACGCTGGTCTCTGCCTCTGGTCACATTGCCTTCTCTGTATGTGAAATCTCCCTCTGCCTTTCTGTTGTACTGGGCCCACTTATAATACAGTGTAATCTCCCCATCTCAAGATCTTTAATGTACTCACATTTGCAAAGACAATTTTTCTATGTAAGGTAACATTTACAGGTTCCAGAGATTGGGGCTTGATATCTTAGTGAGCCATTATTCAGTCTACTATACATAGTGTTGCTTTGCGTTGCTTCGCCCACCACAGATTTGTCACCCCACTTCCCCTGGGTGACGGAGATGCAAAGGATTACTCAAAGCCCATCTCTTCCGAGCAGTGAGAGGCCCTGAAGTGGTTAATCTCCCCAGGAATGCTCAAGTGAGAGGCAACCCTTCCATTTGGGAAATTAACACTGAATTGGGGTTCTCTTCCTGCATTTATTTTCCA
>NW_007727987.1:254240-282527 GCF_000696425.1 Galeopterus variegatus | reverse complement strand
AATTTCCAGTCCTCTGCAAGGTTAATATTTGAAACTGCAAGGCTTTGGAAAACCAGGCCCTCTGAAGTACATATGCTTTTTAGTATATTCCACACATAGGATGCCCTAAACTCAAAACAACTGTGTGTCACTGTAATAACAATTTATCATTTTGGCTTCTATTTTCCACTACTACTGAGAGCAGGAAAAACAGAAAAAGAAAAAAGAAAAAAGAAAAAAAAAAAAAAAAGAAGAAGTAGCCTGAGGAAAAACTGCTTTAGTTTTATTTGTTTACCATAAGTTCTTAGGAGGGATTGAAGGTCCTCCCACTGATTTCTCTACTCATCTTCTCTCTCCATTACCAAAAGTTTGGTCCAACAATGAGTCAGAAAGGGTGGTGAACAGGAGGTAAATAACTGGGTAGATGCTGCCACACAGTGATGGCTGTTAAGGAGCTAGTGTCCTGCCAAACATGAAGATTAAAAGCAAACAAACAAAACTTCTTTAAGTGAATCAGATAGCTTACATATGTCAAATTGTTGTTTCATAGTATCCGATTTCTTTTTATTTTTTCACTCATCCCATTTTTCCTTCGTTTAAAATTTCTAAATAAAATTGTACCTAGAAATATCAGTTAATATCATACATATTACCATAGTAAAGTGGCAAAAGAATTTTTTTGGAATATGTGTCAAAATGGAAATTATTAGCTGTCAGAAAAAGAAGACAGATAGTTCACAGATATCTAAGACATCTTCACTGTAGTGAAAGAACAGGTATTTCTTCTGCTGTTTCCTGTGCATCCAATCACTTCTACTTTGTATTTTCCTGCCACTGTTCAGAATTTCTGGTCCACTGATCACCTTATTAAAGGATTTCCGGGCCGGCCTGGTGGCGCACTGGAGAGTGCGCCGCTTGGGAGTGCGGCGGCGCTCCCACTGAGGGTTCGGATCCCATGTGGTGACCGGTTCCCGCTCACTGGCTGATCGCGGTGTGGGTGCGACACCGAGGGTTGCGATCCTGTTGCCGGTCCCCGGTACGGGCGTGACACCGAGAGTTGCGATCCCGTACCGGTCAGTAAAAAAAAAGACAAAAAGGAAAAAAAAAAAAGGATTTCCACGGCGTAATAGTTTCAAACCCATCATTATCTGTGCCCATCTTTCCTGATGGATAATAAAGAGGGAAGGGGTTCTATCTACCAACTTCATTATTTCTTTCCCTACCAGGGCAGCCCCTCATCACCTCGCAGCTCTGAGAAAGAAATTCAGTCTCTCTCGGGTGTCTTTAATTGATCAACTCACAAGAAAGCAGTGTGAAAGGGAAATGGAATAAGACACCTGCTAACTGTTTTTGTGTTGCTGGCTGCTAAATTCTAATATAAATTGGGAAATTTGTATCTTTGTCTCTACTTAGCAACATTTTAAATGAGAAGCACATATCGTTCAACTCTTGGAATCATTTCCCAATACCATGTTGCCTCTCCCTCAATAACCAACGAGTAATAATAGTGGATATATATGTGTGTCTATGTCAAAGATTCTTCTTCTTCTAAACAATTGAATAATAATTTACAGACATTATATCTTCTTATCCTAAATACATTAGTGTGTGTTTTTGAAGAGCAGGGACATTTCCTTATCACAGCACAATTACCAAACTCAGTAAATTTAACACTGATAAAATAGTATTATTTAATATGCAGCCCATATTAAAATTTAACTAATTGTACCAATAAAATTTTTATAGAAATTTCTTTCACAGACTAGGACCCATGCCAAGATTACATATGGATTTAGTTGTTTTGTCTCTTTGGTCTCCTTTAATTTGGAACAGTTTCTCAAGCTTCTTGTCTTTCATGACATTGACATGCTTTTAATGAGCACATGCCAATGGTTTTGTAAAATGTTTTTCAATTTGTGTTAGTCATGAATAGATTCTAGTTATGGAAATGTGGGAAGAATATCACGGAAATGATGCTGTTTCCTTCTATCACACCGGGAGGCTTTCGTGATTTCAGTTTCCCCCATTATTAGTGATGTTACTTGGTTAAGGTTGTAACTACTAAGTTTCTTCCCTGTAAAATTATCATTTTCTCCTTTGCAATTAATAAGTAATCTATAGGGAAATACTCTAAGAATGTATAAATATCCTGATCTTCATCAAAATTTTACCCATACCTTTTTAGCATTTACTTATACATTTTGCCTTCATCTGTCATCGTTCTGATGGTGACCAAATGGGGATTTCTAATTTTACCCCTACTTCTACCTTTATTAGTTGGCATACCACTGTAAGGAAAGCTTTACCGTCTTCCATATTTATTTACTTAAGTACCCAAAGATTATAATCTATTGTCATCACTGATTCTCAACATGTCCCAGAATTGGCCAGTGAGATTCTCTTCAAGCTGGCTCCTGTGTCCTTTTGAATCATCCCCATTTTCTGGACACTTACATTCTGACACAGCAAGATATCTTAGTTTCATCTTGTACTTTCCCTGGCACAGTCCTGGAGTAAGTGTAGCTGACACTAGTAGCTTCTTTCTATAAGTAGCTCTGCTTCCTTTTAGTAGGGAATGGTATTTAAAAATCAAGATATGGAACTGGCTTTGCTCATTGCTTCTGAGGTATCATTTCTTCTAGGTCTGTTAGCAGACACATCTGGGGGAAATTTACAATTACATATATATAATTCCCATGCAGCATCAACAAAACTATTCCTCACCTTCCTTCTTCTCCACAGTGAGAACCCTGGTTCCAACAATACACATGCATGCACACACATAGTACTCATTTTCTTAATTTTATATATGAGTATATATACTCTTTTAATATTAAACTCATATATACATGCTCATTTTTCCAATCCTAAAATTCACACAAAATATCAGAATTGCTACACCTTTAGCACTACAAAAAATAACCCTGATACATAGAATTTAAGATTTGTTTGCTGTTCTTTTTGTCTTTACAATTAGAACAAAGTACTATGTAAAACATTTTCTTAGATCACTTCTTTCTTTTTCTGTTCAATGTGGTTATGCTGAAAGAAGTGATCTAAGAAAAACAAAGCTAATAGAACTGATTTAATAGAAATTGATCTATTTGATTCAATTTTGGGTTTTCATACACCCTTGAGTTAGTTTTGTTTTTTTACTTTGTGAAATATTAACATATTTTCAAAAGTCAAAAAAATACAGGGGAGTAGACACTGGCGCAGGTTGATCATGGGCTGACCACAAATCAGGAAGTGTCTTTTTCTCTACCATTAAAGGTACCTTTCTCCTAGTGTAGTCGTGCAGGAGAGAGCATAGCGTAGGGAGTTTAGAAACAGCGGAATTGAAAACATAAGACGACTTGGTCTTGATAACGTAGTCCCCAGACTCAGACAATGGCTGTCACCAGTCAAAAAGTTTCCTGGAAAAGAGGGGAAACAAGGGGGCATAGCTCACTGGTAGGGGGCATGCTTAGCATGTACAAGGTCTTGGGTTCAATCCCCATTATCTCCGTCCATTATTTATCTATAATTCACCACCCTTGCAAAGGCTGTCTAAAAATCCTATGGTAGAATCCTCTCTCGCTGTCAAAAATATCCTTCCTTGTCAAGTTGGCCTCCATTTCTTAACAGCTGTGGGGCAAACGGAGGTAATTCGTGTTCATTTGTTCACTCGAAGATATCTGTTAATTCTATTACTTGCCTATTCTCTCCAAGCACTCCCAGAAATCACTAGCCCGTTGGCCGCCGTCAATAGTTAGCCTATGGAAGCAAGTAGTTTTCCCTGTCACCCAGCCGATTTCTAGTTGTATGGAATTTGAAAATATCAGAAACCATGGAACCGTGTAACCTAATGGACGAGGTATCTGATCCCAGATCAGAAGGTTAAAGGCTCAAGTCCTTCTGTGTTTCTTACTGTTATTCTAGCTTCTTTCTGATCCAGGCTGCTGAAGCCCTGGAAGCTTTCACTAAAAGATTTCATTCGATTTCACTGACAGTGATTGACGTAGTGATGTGGTGGTGGGGTTGTCATTTTTCTGTCGAAGATTCTCAGACTCTTAACATAAACTCCATTTAACTACAAGCATATGACAAATGAGGAAAAGATGGCAGCAACCTCAGCTGAAATTTAGTACAGGGAAATATCACTTCTTTGGGTCTTCTAAGAAGTTTCCGGTCTGAAATGGTGTTCTCTGAACTCCGCGGTCCAAGATCAGCCTAGGGGAATGCTCATTTCTTTGTTTTCCTAAATACAATGAACTTTTATTTCCCCGATCTCAATGGATCCTTCTCACCTCACTCTACTTATTCTCCTTCTAAACTGCTGAACAACTGATATCTCTAGATCGGAGCTCTTAGCAGGTTCAGATTCTGGTATCACAGTGCTAAGCAGAAATTCACACAAGTATAAACTCTGCAAGCATCTTAATACCGTTGTGTTAGGAAAAAAAATCTACTCTTAACCTTAGCCCTATTTCATGCCAACAAAGGGGGAAAATCAAGGTACTGAACATCAAGAAAGCAGAATAGCCTTTTTCTTCATCTGTAGAAGTCAAGCAACCTGGAGGTTTTCTATAGTGTATTCTCTCTTTTTCTTACTCTCCAAAAGCTGTATCCGTCCACCGTCGACCATATATGTCCACAAGCCACCGGTAAAGTCAGTTTTGAGGTCAACCCGCCTGACTTGTGTGGGATTCAACTACATTGCCTCTGCACCTGGACTAGAACTAAGGTAAAACTGGCCGCACATGTCGTTAATACCGGTTGCACGGCGACTCTGCCTTTGCGTAGCCACAGTCCTACCCTTCTGACTGCTTTTGAGCGAAGAGTGAGGAGCTGGTTGCAAACGCCAGGAAGAGTTTCTTCAGGAGAAAATTGGGTTTCAATAAGCTTCTAAGAGTTTAGAAATACGTGGAGGCAACAAACGGGAATTTTATCATCTTTTGCATTTGAAGCAAAACCTAATACAATTAGACGTTTCCCACGTCTCCACCGTGCTCATTCTCAAAGCTGTCCGCAAATCCGCTTCTACTCTCAACACAGGCATGCAAGAAATCGGGGAATCCCTGCAGCTCCCTCAGAAGCTACCAATATCGGCTATTCCTGAACCGCAAAAGAAAGTGCAACCTTCCGTGCGTCTCCCAGAGTGCTCAGCCTGCAAGGGAAAGAGCAGCGAGGTGCTGCTCTCGAAGCCCTGACATTCTAGGCAAGTCGAGCCAGATCCTCTCTGGGACAAGCCTGCCTCCACAGGGACAAAAGGGTTTCTCTCGTCCCTCATATCTGGAGGAAGTGAAGGAGAGATGTGGCTCTTCGACTCACCCTTCCGCTCTGCTCATCCAAATCCTAATGATCTCGAGAATGCTTGCCGTCTTTCTCTCTCCCTCCTTTTCCTCCTTGTCTTCCTCCACTTCGTCCCACACCGCCTCTCCTCTCTTCGGGCCAGCTGACGTTCCTATCCCGCATCATCTCCCCTCCGGTTGACCCCTAAATGAAGTTTCCACAGTAGTTCAGCGCATTCCTTTTTACACCCATTTTAAGCTCTGCACTGAGATTCACGTGTAGCTGCTATTTTCATTTCCACATCCCTTTCTGATTTGTTTTTTCCTTCCCTATATGCTCAACTCAGTATTTCAGCAGCATAGGTTGAGGCTGGGCCCTGTTGGGAAGAAATGAGTGGCTGGGAATAAACCAAGGGTAGATGAATTTTGTTTCCTTTCTCTGGGACGGCTGAGACCCCAAAGGGTGAGAAAAAAATTGTATGAGAATCTAAAATATTTTTGGAGGAAATCATCCGGAAAATATCCAATTGACTCTAATATCAAATTTTGGCTAAAAGCAGAAAGCCTCGACTCTCTGTAAATAGGAGACTGGGCTTGAAAACTGTCCAGACATATGGAGAGTTTTTATCAAAATTCGTTTTGCAAGTCATCTTCTGCCACAGAGATTTTCTCATTAGAGAGGATTGTTTCTGAAATTCTGAAAACCCTTGAAATTGATTTATATTATTTAATAAGAGAAATCCAGTGTCCTGGCACTTTCGAATTGATATAAGAATTTCTAGTGCTCACTGATGGGCAAAAAGCAGTTTCTAGACAGGCACCAGTCTGCAGACCACAATTTAAAAACACTGATGAAGAAATAGAACGTCCTGGAGGCCAGGAGGTACCAAGTAGAGCCTTCTATCTTTTCTTCTTATTTAAATAGAAGCTTCATTTACATAAAGTAAAATCCATGAAACCTGATATTCAGCTTATGGGTTATTCTATGTAACCAACACTCAGAGCAAGATACAAAATGTTTCAGCTCCCCACACCTCCCTTGTGCCTCACCTCAATCAATCCCACTCTCTGACCTCTCTCACCATAGAATATTTTTTCTTATATTTTAAATAATATAAATGGAATCATACAATATCGTTTTTGTCCATTAATGCTGCTATAACAAAATACCTGAGACTGTGTAATTTGTAAAACACAGAAATTTATTTTCTCATAGTCCTGAAGTCTGGGAAGTCCAGGATCAAGGGACTGGTATGTGGTTTCTGGTGAGGGCCTTCTTGCCACATCCTCACATGGTGGGAGGCCAAAGGGCAAAGAAAAAAAAAGTGACCTATGTTGAGCCCTTTTATAAGAGCACCTAATCTCATTCATGAAGAAGGAGACCTTATGGCCCCTCATTGGCACTGGCAACACCTGAATTTTGGAAGGGACATATCAAACTGGAGCAGATATGTATTTATTTGAGTATGGGTTCTTTCACTCAACAGTTTAAAAAATGAGATACATTTATATGGTTGCTAGTAGTGGCAGTACTTTTCCATTGTTCTGGAGCATTCTAATGTATGAATACTGTATATCACAATTTATTAATTCATTTTACTGTCGATGTACATTTGGAGTGCTGCTAGTTTTTTGCCAACATGTCTAATGCTGCTATAAACATTCCTGTACATATCTTTCAAGGGAAACACTCGTGCATTTCTCTTGAGTATAAATGTAGCTGTGAAGTTTTAGAGTCATAGGCTATATGTATTTTTAATTTTAGTCTATATTTTCAAATAGTTTCCCAGTGTAAATGTATCAGTTTATAGTCTCATCAGCAACATGAGTGTTTCAGTTGCTCCACATATTCAGCAACACTTGATGTTGTCAGTTCTTTTAGGTTAAGTGATTCTAGTGAAGAGTAGTATTTTGTTGCATTTTTAATTTGCATTTTCCTAATAGCAAATGATGTTGAGCACCTTTTATATTGCTTAATAGCCATTTTGGGTACCCTGTTTTGTGGAACGCATGCTAATGTGCTCTTTCTTGTGGAGTTTTTCATCCTTTTGTTAGTGTTTTGCAGGAGTTCTTTACATATTCCAGATAAGCATCATGTGTAAAATATAAGTATTGATGTATTTTCTCTCAGACGGTGGCTTGTCTCCTCTTGTTAAGGAGGGAGGGGCTTGAAAAACTTTCTAAGCAAAAGGAAGGGAAACGATGTAAAGAGAAAGAGGTTGGAGATCCCAGCAAAGGTTCCCAAGATCTTTCTTAGTGGTTGTGGAAAAAAATGCTCCCAAGTAGTTTGCTAGGGAGGGAACTTTGGGACGGAGTAACAGGGCAAAATGTTATAGAAGCAGAAGTGGTGTTACTTGGTCTTTGATTCTTTTACGTATTCCCTAGTGAAGCAGCTTAAGAGGATATAGTTTAGAGGTGTAAGAAATAGTGGGATTTGAGACAGTGGATTTACCATCTGGCCAACTCTCGTATCTTCGAAGACCCTCAGTCATATGACTAATATTTCAAGGAGGATGTTCATGACGTTTCTGTCGCGAGAGAGATGTGTCTCAGTGGTAGTTGTGTCCTTCCCTTGCAAGAGGGTTCGAAACCACACACACTCATCTGCTTTTCACAATCGCCAACAATCCTGTATTTTTCTTCTTTTAAAAACAAGTTTTGCTTGGTTACATGGAAATAAGCACAATATACTTTCCATTTCCATTCCCCGGGTCTGTACATCACCCAGGGTGGATGTGTCAGCCCGAGGAAGGCAAGTAAAAGCAAGGGAATAGCGAAAAAGAATTGGTTCGCTCCGAATTTCCTCAGTGGGACGCTAGAAACCGGCCGCCGCGTTAACGTGCCACATAATCCTGTTCTTTTTTGCTGTGTCATCCAAGAGCAAGACAGAAAAAGAAGAACCTAAAGAGGAGAAAAGGGAGAGGCTAGATAATTTCATTTTGAATTCTCCGAGTTTTCTGAGCAGTGTTTGGGTCGTGGAACAGCCGGAGACAATCAAGAAGCAAGTTTCTTACTGTTTTTACTTATGCCGCCCCCTTTCGCCCCCTCGTATACCAAACCATCCACTGTCTCCAAAACTGAATCTTATTTTCAGGCATAGATTGCAGAGGAGCCCATATTTTGCAGGGTGAATGAGTGGTGGGTAATATTGAGCGGAATAAGTTTAGACATTGAAGAATGCATTGGCCATACAAATGAAAGTTTTAATATTTTGAAAGAACGGCTAAAAGGGCTTGCTTCAGTAAGCCGAAATAGCTCAGTTGGGAGAGCGTTAGACTGAAGATCTAAAGGTCCCTGGTTCGATCCCGGGTTTCGGCAGCATGGTTTTGGAAAATTATCACTCCCTCATGCAGCACTTTAACTTAAATCCTCCAAATGTATATATAAGTACAATTTTTATATTATTTGTAAATCCAATCAAGGTAGTATACACAGACTATATATCATTCTCTCCTTTGGTTGCATATTCCGCTGAGGTCTTCCATCAAGTGTAAACTGATGTTGTGCACATTTTAGTTGACGTTTTAAAACCTAGTAAATTATTAGTTTTAAAAACCTAATAAATTCCAATATGCTGTATGCTGTTGCACTTACCATTTATTTCTGCGTTGGGGATGTGTATGTGTTGGAGTGGGGGATATTTTTAATCACAAGAAAAGTGAAGGGGAAAAATCTGTAGAAAAAGAACTACTGTGTGAGTATGATATATGCAAGGAAGATTTTGCGATCAGAAAAATATGAGTTTGTGTCTTGAGTCAACTCCATTGTTAAACCGATGGAACAGGAAAAATTGTTGAATATCATTGAGCTTTTAAACAATTACAAAAACATCCTTAGTTTTCTTGTTGGCAAACATTTCTTCAGCCTTGCACTCCTGTCTAGAATTTTCTAATCTTAAGTTGTTTCTGTGTTAGTATCCAGGAAAAAACAAAAGTAAGCATTCCTATATGAATTATTCTGTCAAACATTCATGAGGGAACCTAGATGACTAAAAGCTGAAAGCAAATGGACAGTAAAGTCATCAGACTCAGGTACTTATATCCTATTTTCTCCCTTTAATGTTAACTCCTCTCTTGAAATTGTGTTGGAAATAACAGGTCATTTTGGTGGAGGGGGAGGTCATTTTGAACTTTTCTTTCTTCTTTCAATTCACTCTTTCAGTTTCACAGTGTTTATTTTCCTCTGACAACTCCTGGACACTGTGTGAGAAGACAATAATCTATCATGCCATAACATCAAAACTGCATCAAGTGACAAAAAGAAAATTGGTTTGAAATGAGAATCAACATCAGGGGAAGGACATTGACTGTATAGTGACTGGGAGTCAGACAATTTATCCATTAGGTCACCTACCCTTCCTCAACTCAGAAGCTTGTGTTTTATTTCATTAAGAAATATTTGATTAGATAAACAGTATCATTGAGTGTTTTATTACCTCACAGCAAATATTTCTCTACATTCTGTTGAGATGGGATGTCTAGAGTAATTCCCAAATATAATTATTCTCCCATTTAATATCTAAAAAATGAAACCAATGACGACTATGTAAAAGGGATGTTGTAAAGATCAAAGGAGATCATGCATTCTGTCAAATTCACTCATGGCATGAAACTTAATTCCTGACAGATTATGCTCCATGCCCTCTGCTCTGGGATTCTCCCAGAACAATACCTAAATAGATAAATGTTTTCTTCAGACAGTTCTGTCCAACAGAAATGTAGTATCAGTCATAAACCAGAATCACTTTTGTAATTTTACATGTTCTAGTAGTCACATTAAAAAATAAACAGTGATATTAAGTTTAACAATATATTTAAACCACCTTGTATACCTAAAATATTATTTCAACAAGTAATCAATCTTCAAATTATTAGTGAGATGTTTAAAATTTTAAAAATCATGTTAAGCCTTTGAAATCTAGTATGTATTTTACACTTACAGCACATCTCAATTTAGACCAGGCACTTTGAAGCGTTCAATGGCCAATGTGGCTAATGGCTACATCATATTGGATAGTGCAGGTTTAAACATATACTTTTGATATTTTCAGGTTTTCTGAATTGAGTTTAAATATCTTGAGTGTGTTTTGTCTCCAAAATTAAATGTTTAATTCCTTAGGGGAATTTTATGTTAAATGAACTCATTCTACAGCTTCTGCAAAAAAAGGTGCTCCAACAGTGTTGTTGGTAGATAGTCTGAAGATGGCTACAAATATTTAATTAAAAAAAAAAATTCCCGTTTAGTTTCTGAAGCAAACAAAGAAAGCCTACCTTCTTATTATGAATTCCTGAGAATCCGATAGACATCCAGTCTTCTCCAGGTGCAACACAACATAATGATGAAGCAATGTTTCTGCAAACTTTCCTAATATTGCTTTTATGGTATCAAGTAGCCAAGATAATTCTTCCCAGCATTTACATGTGCGTGCAAACACACACACACACCCATCAATCTTGTGTGTGACTTCTCTAGTCTTCTTCAGTGAATACTCATTGTTTCCTGCTTTTATTCTACAAATTCCATGAGTCAACTGAAAAGACAAGTATGCCAGACAACACATATTCTGCCAATTTCAAAAGAGATCAATTTTATTTTATGAACATTGGCAAAGGCTCATATACGGACGAACCAGAATGAGAAATAGTTAATAGCGACTAGAAATCTGGTGCCAGGAAATGTTTTCTTTTAATCTTCTTTTGTACTTCAAAGGACACAGTCCTAATCATGATAATTCCCGGGGTTCAAGAACTGCACAGGAGCAAAATTATTTGTTTCATACAAATATCACTAATAAATTTGTAATCCTCAAATCTCAAGGCACACTTTTCAGTCTTTATCCACCCTCCACGTATTTGTGCCTACTGGTTAGTCACAAATCCAAGGCTAGAGACCGGGGTAATTGCCTGAGTTTGCTGTGTGATACCCTCAGAAGTGTGCCCCAGAGACATCTTTGATTTAATATGAGCAAAGCTAGCTTGGTTCTTCCATCTTCCAATCTTCCTCCCGTTCCCAAAAGAGTTGTTAAAACGTCTCCTTTTCTTCACTCCCTTTGGTATTGGCATGTTCGTTTTTCTAAATAAATGCTTCAACACCCCTTCCCCCCCATCCCTTAAATCCTGTATCTATCTATCTATCTTCGATTTAGTTCTCATAATTCGATCCTTCTCTCCATTTCTGAAGCTGTTGTTTCACTCATACCTTATGAATTTCTCTTTAGGGCTATTGGCAGGGCCTCCTGAATCATATAACTTAGGCTGGGTGCCTAGGTTAGAAAAGACCGTTATAATGAAATGCCCAACGCTTCGCTCTCAGGTTTTCTCCTGTGTCTTTCCTCCATCAAACCAGCCCGTAATGTTCCGATGCAGCAAGCAACAAGTATGAAGAGTTTAGACTGAATTTCAACAGTCCTGTGTCTCAGGTTCAGACTTACCTGGAAGAAATCAAAAGAATCGAATACGGGACTTGATTCCTTGCTAAGTATAACAGAAGGAGACCCTGACAACTCAGCGTTTTAAAGGCACAATGGAAATTTCATGTGGTTATTATCGGACACACGTTTCCGATCTTTTATCTTCCATTTCAAGTTCCATCTATACCTTAAAGAATCTGTATCTTCGCTGGAACCGAGTATCTTTTGCCCAGAGTGGCCGCCGATGTTCCTTAATACTGACTACTTTAATCACAAAACTCACGGACCAAGAGCGTCGGAAAATAAAACTTACCTGTACACAAGCGTCAAAAGCCGGCGGCAGAAGAGGGGGTGTAGCTCAGTGGTAGAGCACATGCTTTGCATGTGTGAGGCCCCGGGTTCGATCCCCGGCACCTCCAGCTTCCGGTTTTGGGGTTTTAGTTTGTTTGTTTGTTACCCTCTGAACCCACGCCATTCAAACCCATTTCTTAAGAAATATGGATTTAGCTCTCCTAACTTTTTCCTGTTCTATTTCCACACATCTCTAGAAAGTAAAAATATAACCCAATGGATTGCATTGAATTCTCTCCCATCTCCATGCTGTGAGCCTGAGGCGACTGCGACTGCAGAAGGAAGGCAGAAAGGAAGGGGTCTGGGAGAGGGGGAAAATAGGATCCCAGTAGGGTCTCTCGAACCCAAACAAAAGCGTGCACATTCACAGGCACTTCACTTTGGCTCCCATTTTTGTACTATTATTAAAGAGACGGAAAGGCAAAGAAGAGGAAAAGTGCCCAGACGACATTTTTCTTTAGTTATTTTTGTTTTCTGGGCCACAGAACAGAGTGAAAGCGTATGTCCGTTGATTTCTAGACCATTTTCTCCCCATCGACCTGCGCAGAGAGCGCAGCCAAAAGTTCAGTCCCATAATGAGACATGGACTGCTGTAGGTCTTTTTTAGGTGACCGAGTGGCAGGACTCCGGACAATGGAACAAGACTGTCGGATCAGTACACTCCCAATTGATGTTCCACAAGACTTATTTTCCTGTATTTCCTCAGTCACTCCATTTTCCTTGTAGTTTCAAGTCTTAAAATAAGACATTGCCTGCAAACCTCTGTTAACAGCAAACAGAAGCCCCCATATGAAGAAGCAGGGAAAGGGTTTTCTGTCACAATGGAAAACAGATGCGAAGTAAACGGTGAGTGGATCACAGGTGTGTTGGGCTCTTGTGCCAGTTGGAAAAAACAAAAGCAAAAACCAAACCAAACCAAACCAAATAAAACAAAACCTCTGTCATTTCTCACTCAATCCGATCACATTTGCTTTGTATAACCAGGGGAAGTCCTAGGAATTTCAGATCCACTGATGGCAGCTTTTAAGGATTTCCAATGCTTTATGGTTTCAAAACTGCTGTTATCTGTGCACATATTTCTTGTGAATCAAAGTGGCTTTGGGAGGGAATACTGTAATTGTTCCCAGTCCACCAGTCTAACACTCTTTATCAGGCTGGGATGTCCTTACTTCTTGATTCCCTTCTTCAATGAAAATATCCATAGCAGGCATTCAAGAGGGACACTACCTGGTGAAACCTGCTTGGCTGCGGATTGCCTATGTGTCCTGAGGCCGATTATTAATTTGATTTAGGATGCGTTTTTTAAAGGGAGGTAATGCAGACATTCGATGTATTTTCTATTTTTTTCTGTTATCCATTCGTTCTCTCCAGGCACTTGAAACAGTGGCATGATAGCTAGATTGGACACTGCACAGGAGACCAAAAGGTGTGTGTGGGGGGGATTGGGATGCTGCAAACAGAATGCTAAATTCCAGTCCCAATGCCAGATCTGTTGAATCAGAAACTCTGAGGGTGGGGCCCAGTAACCTGTTTTAGTAAGCCCTCAAGGAATGCCAATGCTAAAGTTTGAAAATCACTGCTTTGAACGTTTGAGAAGGTGATGCTCAATGCCAAGTGTGCTGAGGAGGAAGAATTGCTCCCTGCCCATTCTCAATCAAGGACTCAAATCACCAAGGAAAGTGAGTGAGGCCTGTATTTGCCTTATATCAGGGGTGGAGGTGGGTTTCTCTTCTCTTCTGAGACTCTCAATATTTTAGATGACATTAGAGATCATACTAAAGGGACCTTGATTTTTTGTGAAGGAACCCTAAAATACCTGGGTTCCAGTCAAGCTATTGGGCATCTCAATATGAAACCAGACTTGGAAGTTTCCAAGCCCTGTAATACAGACTGTATGGCAATCATTCTCTCCACCCTCATAGTTGGGACTCTGATTAGACATCTTCCCCAGCCCTTACCAATTTGTCCAATCTTCTGGGCTAAGATCAAGTTGCTAAAACTCACACTATGTGTGAATTGTAATTAAAATATATCCCTAGCGATAAGCCAGGCTTGTGCTACTGAAAGAGACTTTGAAGTTAACAGACAGTTCTCTTTGCTTGGAAGAAATACTGTGTCTATCTGCCTTCTACTGTTTTCACATTTTTATTTTCCTCTCCACATCTAAGTCATTGCTTTATTTCCACTTAACTCCTGTAAGGGTCTTCTATCGCAAAGGAAAAACCTTGGCTTTTCCCTCTCAACGCAAAAGTGCCAGTGAGATTCTCTAGAAAGAAAATTGAATTTCAGAGGCTTGCTTATGTGTCAGAAAGCCTAAGATAAACTCACATAGAGGTTCAGACGTTTAGACCTGTAGGTTGAAATCCTGTCACCCTACAGACTGAATTACTTAGAAACAAAGTAGCAGTACTTCTGAAATCCATTTCATTTAAAATATTCTGTTACTGCCTTATCTCATCTTTCTTTCAAAGTATTGTGATTTCCACTTCTTTCTTATCTCTTCACCTAGACCTGGACCTAAATCCCTGGAGGCAGCACTAACGCTTCTGTTTTTTTGTTTGTTTTAATTTTTGTGTGTGTGATTACAGTATGTAATGTTGAATATACTAATTATCCTGATTTAAGCATCACAAATTGCACACAGGTATTGATATTCAATGCTGTACCCCACAAATATGTACAATCAATTATGTTTCAATAAATTAAAAAAATGTAAAACAGATTTTAATGCAAAAAACATTTATTTGTACACATTTGTGGGTACAGTGAGTTGTTTCAGTGCATGTATATACTGCACAATGGTGCACTTAGGGTAGAAAGCATAGTTTTATACCCATTAGTCCCCCACTTCTCTTCCCCTCCACCTCCTCACCCCAGCTCTAGTAACCATTATGCTACTCTCTACTTCTATGAGGACTTTTTTTTTTTCGATTCCACATATTAGTGATATCATGCGATATTTTTCTTTATGTGCCTGACTTAATTCACTTAACACGATGGTTTCCAGTTCCATCCATGTTGCTGTAAATGATGGGATATCAATTTGATGCAGTTTGGATGTGTTGTCCCCTCAAAACTCATATGGAAATTTGATCTCCAAAGTGGCAGTGCTGGAAAGTGATTGAGTCATGGGGCTGGATCCCTCATGAATGGATTAATGCTTTCCCTAGGGGAGGGGGGAGTAATGAGTGAGTTCTTGCTCTGTTAGTTCTCGGCAGCGCTTGTTGTTTAAAAGACCCTGGCACCTTCTCTCTCTCTCTTGCTTCCTCTCGCCATGTGATCTGCTTGTACCTGCCAGCTGCCTGCCACTTTCTGCCATGAGTAGAAGAGGCCTGAGGCCCATGCCAGATGCAGCTGTCCCAGAATTGTAAGCCAAATAAACTGCTTTTGTGTCTATATTTACAAAAAATCTTGCATTTTTAATTTAATCTTGTCTATATATATATTTTTTTAGTCCATTCATCCATTAATGGATATTTAGGTTGATTCCATGGCTTGGCTATTGTGAATACTGCTATGATGAACATGGTGCTTCTGTTTCTCTATCCACCTACATTACGTGGTCCTGACTTTGAGTGGAGAAGGAAAAGAAGTTGTAAGAAGGGAGAATTATTTCAAACCTACAGAAAAGTTGCAAAAATAGTTAATAATAAAAAAGTTAATAATTTAAAAAATATTTTAAAATTATTTCAGACCTACAGAAAAGTTGCAAAAATAGTTCAAGGAACTACAGTACACATTATAGAGGCTTACTAATTTCAAATATTTTGCCCCATTTATTTACTCTCTGTCTCCTTATCTCTCTCTACAAGTATAAATAATCACAAATTATTTTTCCCAGTCAACTTCAGAGCAACCTGTATACACCATGTCTTTTTACCACTAGTAACTCAGTGTGTATTTTTTAAGAACATCTACTTATAAACCACAGCACAATTTTCAAACTCAGAAAGTTTAATATTAATACAATACCATTATCTAACATACAATCTATATTCAAAATTCACCAATAGCCCCCAAAATGTCCTTTAGAACAAATTTTCCCTAATCCAGAATCCAGTACATGATCATAAGTTGCATTTGACTTTCTTGTTTCTTTAGTGTTCTTTAATCTGAAAGGGTTTCCCAACTTTTCTATTGTCTTTTATGACATTGACAGATTTTGAAGAATTCAAGGCAGTTGTTTGGTAGAATGCCCATCAGTTTGGGTTTATCTGATGTTTCCTCATGATTAGATTCAGGTTATGCACTTTTGGCAAGAATAGAACATAAGTGATGTTACATTTTTAATGCATCACATACAGTTTTTTTTTCTTTTATTGGGAGTGTTAGCTAAATGTAAAGTTATAATTTCTCCCCATTTCATTAGTATGTATTCTGTGGGGAAATATTTGAGGCCATGCAAGTATCCCGTTCCTCATTGTATAAGTCTGTTTCTGTTGCTTATAACAAAATACTTGAAACTGGGTGGGTGATTTATAAAGAAAACAGAATTTATTGCTTACAGTTTCTGAGGCTGAGAAGTCCAAATTCCATCTGGTGGTGGTGACAGTGATCCAGGTCTCATATTGCTAGATGGTGGAAGTGGAAAGAGCAGAGAGAGAAAGTCAGACTCTCCTCTTCTATTAAAGCCCTCAGAACCATGCCCCTGACCATCATATTTAATCAATTCACTTCTGCACAGTCCTACAATCCAATCACCTCTTCAAGGCTCCACCTTTCAATTACCGTAATAGGATTTCCCACCCTCTTAACAGTCACAGTGGGGACCAAGTTTCTAATACATAAAACTTGGGGGACACAATTCAAGCTGCAGTGAGTTTTGGGGAGACATAATTCAATCTATTACACTCATCAAATTTTACCCATAGTTTTAGAATTGATTGATGAATTTTGCCTCAGTCAATCATTAGAATGATGGTGTCACAACAGAGGAAAAGAAATAGGTGATAAGTAATGAGAGGGTGTAGATTAGGCATGACCAAGTGTTTACAATTGCCCCCCCCCCTTTTTGGGGGGTAGAGGGACCTGAACCCCTGACCTTGGTGTTACCAGAACCATGCTCTACTTGGAGAGCTAACCAGTCAGCCGTACAATCACATATTTCTAATCCTCTGTTTTGTCTTGACCAAACTTTAGTCAGGGCCCCAAAGTTCTTTCCTTCTATTCTTCTCCCTACAGGTTCTGGAACTTGGCTGTCCCAAAGCCTGAGCAAGCACTGAAAAGCAGAACATTCTTCTTATCAGCTTATCCTGAGAATTGGCTGACCACAATTGGCTGAGACTCTTTTGCTGTCAGACCCTGCTAGTCATTTCCCCTTGCTTGCCCAACTTTTCCTTTAAAATATTAAAGTTTGCTAAAGTTCTGCCTAGTCCTCCCAACCCAGAAGAAAAGACTTTCCTATTTGATTTTGAGATACTTTCAGATTTCTGAAATTGGGGTATTCTCCCTATTGTAATAGTCTTTCTTTTGAATATTGTCTTTCCTTATTTGTCTGGATTTGTCTTTATTTGACAGTGGTAGATTTCATGTTTTGCACATTTGAGGCCCTAGGTTCAGCTCTCCATGCCTTTAGTTTTTACTTTTCTCTGGTTCACTGCTCAAACCTACTTCTCAAGGAACTCTGGCTCAGCTCTTCCAGTTTCCTTCCTTCCTGTTTTTCTTTCTTTCTTCCTCATTTCTTGAACACATAGGAAAGTAAACACATGTCCCAATGAGTTGCCTTTAGTGCTATCTTATTTCTATTTGGTCAGTATCACCCAAGGCAACTGAGGCAGCAGGAGAGAGAAAAAGGAGGAGGAGAATCAGGTTCCACAGGCTCTCTGGATCATGTCTCAGTGTCAATTCCTCTTCTTTCTTTCTTCTGCTCCCCCCCACCCCCCCGGTGGCTGGCTGGTACCAGGGATCAAACCCTGGACCTCAAGGTTATCAGCACCACCCTTTAAACCAACTGGGCTAACCAGCCAGCCCTTGGTGACAATTCTAAAAACTCTTTGTGTAACCCTGCATCCCAAAGATTTCTTCCATTTTTTTTTCTTAAAGTTTTATGGTTTTACATTTATATCCATGGTCCATTTTGAGTTAATTTTTGTATAAGGTGTCAGACTTAGGTTGAGATTCTTTTTATTTATTTATTTATCTTTGCCTACAGATATCCAATTGCTCCAGCACAATTTGGTGAAAATTTTATTTTTTCTCCATGGAATTACTTTTGCAACTTTGTCAAAACAAGTTGGGAATATTTGTGTGGGTTTATTTCTGTATTCTGCTCTATTAATATATGTACCTACTTCTCTGCCAATACCACACGGTCTCACTTACTGTATTTATTTAGTAGTCTTGAAATCAGGTAAATGGATTCCTCCGCATATATTCTATTTTTTTTTTGGCTGCTGTCTGGTAAGGGGATCTGAACTCTTGACGTTTGTCCTATATTCTTATTGATTGTTTTAGCTATTCCAATTTTTTTTTGACTTTCTATATAAGTTTTAGAATAATCTTGTCTATATTTACAAAAAGTCTTGCTGAGATTTTGATAAGAATTTTATTAAACCTATGTAGCATTGTGGGGAGAATTGACACCTTTACCAAATTGCAAACACAGTATATTTCTCCATTTATTTATGTTTTCTTTGACTTCTTTCATCAGCATTGTGTACATTGTGTAGTTTCCAGCATACATGTATTGTACATGCTTTGTTAGATTTATATCTAAGTATTTCTTTTTTGTCAGAGGTTATATATGATTGTATTTTTAATTTCACCGTCAGCATGTTTATTGCCAGTATACAGATATACTTTATTTTTGTACATTTTTCTTTTATCCTGGGACCTCGCTGAACTAAATTTTTAGTTTTAGGAGTCCCGTCACCCTGGTAGATTTCATCAGTTTTCCATGTAGTTGATTATATCACTAGCAAATAGAGAAGTTTTATTTTTTCCTTTCCTATCCGTATGTCTTTTATTTCCTTTTCTTGCTTCATTGCACTGGGTAGAACTTTCAGCACTAGGTTAGATAAGAGCAGTGAGAGTGTATAACCTGTTCTTGTTCCCTGTCATAGGTGGAAACCACTGTCCTTCACCATGAAGTATAATGTTAGCTGTTCCTCTCTATTCCTATGTTTCTGAGAGTTTTTATACCAAATAGGAGTTGAATTTTGACAAATGCTTTTTCTACTTTGATATAATCATGTGATTTTATTCTTTAGCCTATTAATATGGTGCATTACAGTGATTGACCTTAAAATATTTACCCAAGCTTATACCCCTGGAATTAACCCCACTTGGTCATGTTGTATTATAATTCTTTTTATGTACTGTGGAATTCTATTTGATAATATTTTGTTCAGTATTTTTGCATCTACATTCTTTTCTTTTCTTTTTTTTTGGTCCTGCCTTTCTTTGGCTTTGCTATCAGAATAATACAAGCTTCACAAATAAATTGAGATGTATTCCCTCCTCTTTTATTTTCTGAAACAGATTGTACAAAGTTGGTGAGTTAGTGTTAATTTTTTAAATATGTCTTAGAATTCCCCAGTGAAACTTCCCTGGACCTGGAGGTTTTCCTCTCTTTTTCTTTTTCCTTTCTTTTCTTTCTTTTTTTTTTTTTTTTTTTTTTTTTTTTTTTGTTTTAAAATTACAAATTCAATTCTCTTAATAGTCACAGGGCTATAAAATTATATTTTACATTGGGTGACTTGTATTAGTTTGTGTTTTTCAAGGAATTAGTTCATCTTATTTAAGTTGTCAAATTTATGTGTTTAGAGCAATTCACAGTATTTTCTTACTATCCTTTTGATGTCTGCAGAGTCTATAGTGATATCTCCTTTTCATTCCTGATATTGGTAATTTACGTCATCTCTCTTTTTTTTAGTCAGTCTTGCTAGAGTTCTTATTTTATTGATTTTTTAAAAAGAACTAGCTTTTTTCCCCTCTATTTTTTTGTGTTCAATTTCATTGGTTTCTGCTCTTATTTTTATAATTTATTTTCTTCTATTTGCTTTGGGTTTATTTTGCTTTTTTCCCTCCTATGTTCTTTAAGTGAGAGGTTAGAAGATTGATTTGAGATTTTTTTTCTTTTCTAATTTATGCACTTAGCACTATAAATTTCCCTTTCCATGCTGTTTTAGTGTGTCTCAGAAATTTTGATATATTATATTTTCATTTTTCTTAAAGTGAATTTATTTTTTGATATCCATTAAGGCTTTCTGTTTGTCTCACATGTTGTTTAGTTTACAAGTGTTTGGACGTTTCCTGTTATTTTTATGTGACTAATTTTCAGTTTGATTATATTGTGATGAGAGATCATACTCATATGAGCCAATTCTTTTAAATTTGTTGAGGTTTGTTGTATGACTCACGATATGTTCTATCTTGATCTATGTTCTGTGTGGACTTGAAATAAATGTGTATATGCTCTTCTTTGGGTGGACTACTCTATAAATGCTGATTGGATTCTGTTGGCTAATGATGTTTTTTAGTTCCTCTACATCTTGCTGATTTTCTCTTTAGTTCTATCAATTATTATGAGAAGAGTTGAAGTTTCCAACTATAATTGTGGATTATAAGGGTGGATTACGGGCTGACTCCGTGGCTCACCCGGGAGAGTGCAGCACTGGGAACGCTGAAACCACGGGTTCGGATCCTATGTAGGGATGGCTGGTGTGCTCTCTGGTAGAGCGTGGTGCAGACCAAACCGTACCAAGGGTTGCAATCCTCCCTTACTGGTCAGAAAGGAAAAAAAAAAAAAAATTAAAACAACAAACATTTCTTGAGTGCCTACTATGTACTGAACACCAGTATAGGGGCTGGGGATAAAACAGTGAACAAAACAGACCAAAACAGACAAAACCCTGTCCTCATGGAAATTGCAGCCTATTGAGAAAACATATACAATAAAATATAATAAATGAATAAAACATATAATATGCTAGAAGGTAAAAGTGCTAATGAGTAAAATAAATCTAAAAGTGGATACGGGGTTTGTAAGGGTTCAATTTGAGGGATGATCAAGGAGAGCATTAGTGACACAGTGACTTGTTTCTTAAAATGAAAGTATAAATGCTTTAATGTTCAATTATTTAATAAGGAAAGCATGGTAATTATCTAAATTATAAAAATCCTCTCATGTCAAAGGGATTAATTTATCTTACAGGGAGTCAGAATATACTTGATTTTGTAAGAATTAAATCTAGAGTACAAGGATTATCATTCATAGGATATAGGTAAATGAGCAAAAATCCAAGCCATTATTTGGGCCATTTATTATGTAATACATCATTCAATGTGCATATAATTAATTAGATAATATTCTAACATGAAATTTTTATTACAATTGAAATAGTACATCCTCTGTGGCATATAACTTTGTAGACCAAAATAGTAAATAGACCAAATTAAAAATACAAAATACAATAAATTTTATTTTAAGAAATTTAAGGTAGTTTCAACATTTGAACCTAAAAAATATGAGGGCAAAAAGGCAATCTCCCTCCCTTTATAAACAAGATAGACTTTGGCTTCTAAAAAGATGGATAACCAGCAGTGATGACCCCCATCCCCAAATCTGTTACTGGAAGTAGATTGAAGAATACTAAAAGTTTAAAACAAAAAGTAATAATAAAATAATAACAGCAACAATAATAACCTTAAGAAATCCTTGGAAAGAATGACTTTGTTGGGTCCCAGGACTGGAAACACTAGAGGTCTAGAGCAGAAAAGAGTGAGATACCATGGGTACAGGTATGAGGCAATATTTTCTAACTGCTTCTTTTTCAGTTTCCAACATTTGTTTTGCAGATTATTCTTCATTCTCCTACTGTGTCAGGGAGGAAAGACATTGAAAAAGCAAGGTATATATATGAAAACAAAGTCAGCTTCAGTCCTCTTTGTTTTTAGAGCTTAGAAGTTTTAATTAATTTTATTTTCAGACCGCTGATGGAGATGCTCCTCTAAAAACCACATAAAAATGTAAATCTTCAGGTCAGCAGTCTCTACAGAGTTCCAAACTGTTGTTTGAAAAACGTCCCAAGGTCATCCCCTAGGGTTGGCAAGTTCATCATGTAGATCATTCCAGGCCTGTAACGCATAAAGTAAAGGAAGTTTCCATCCATTACTGTACATATAAACAACTCTCTGAAGCCTCTTCTTGTACATTTTATCAGTGAAAATTTTTGAGGGTAAAATAGAGTGTTACACTCGCCTGAACAGGGACTTGAACCCTGGACCCTCAGATTAAAAGTCTGATGCTCTACCGACTGAGCTATCCAGGCTCTCGCACCAAATAACACCCCTAATCAAGGTTCTTACATTTGGCCAATTCGTTTTATGTTTCATGTTTTAGTTTGCAGATCACATCCTTTGAATTCTCGTTGCAAAGAGGATTCTGTCTGAGAGAGATCATTGCCAGAAATATTTGCTTTCCTTCTCTCTTGGTCTTCCTCTGTGGTTTTCAGAACCAGAGATGCAGCACCTCCTAGACAAAACACGGCCGGTTTTCAGACCGCACTACTGGGTTCAGACCACATTGCTGGACACAGAGGGTTTTATTTTTGCCAAGTACCTACACCTGAACTTCTCGAGGCAACACTCACGCTTTTGTTCGTATCCCTCTGTATTACCTTGTACGACGTCTTTCTTGCAGCCTTTGTAGGCAGAGGAGAAGAGAGTTGAAAGAAGTAGCGTTTGAAGAAGCGAGAGAACCTTCGCGGTGGGCCCCTCTCTGTGGGTGGATTGAGCTGCCGCCCAGGCGTTCCCTTCGCAAGCGGACCTCAGAGCTGGCTGACCCGAGGGAGAAAGCCACGCGGAACCGTCTGTCGGTCTCCCACTCGGTGCCACTTTTCCTGTGTTGTCTCAGTCTAAAGGTTTTAGAAATAGTGATATTAAACACAGCAAACTCTATTCTGCCAACTGTTTGTTCTCCAAACAACCAAAGACAAAGGCGATACTTAATCACGGACGTTTTCTTAATAGCTGAGTGTCCGGGGCGATGGGCAGCAAAGGGGCCTGGGTTTAATTTTCTGCATCTTCATGCTTGATCATGCCTGAGCCACTCCTTCCTTTCATTTTCTTTCTCCTTTTCCTCCTCCTCTCCCTCCTCATTCACCTTCTTTTCCTTTTCTTCCCTTCTTCCTTCATGTCTTTATGATCCGTTTGCTGCTCACATCTAAAGAAAAAGTGTTGCTTTTAGTAATCAACCATTTCGATTCCATGGGCCTTGGTACCCTAAGGTGACCATGCTAGCACAGGGAATATTAGATTCAGTGAGATAACAAAGAAATACTTTACCGAGGACCTCTCCAACTGGAGGCAACAGATACACCCACTCATGTAAACCAGCACATGCTCCTTTGGTTCCAATACAGTGTTACTGAAAAGCAAGAAAGAAAAAGGACAAAAAGAAAAAAAAAAAAAAAAAAGAATAAAGAAGAAGATACAACAACAAAAAAGAAGACCACAAAGGATTTCCTATCCCTACTTTCTCAGCTATGCTTATATCAGAGAGCAAGTAGGTGACAGGTTGAGTAGAAAATCTGTCCCCCTGATTTTTCTTTACCTCTGTCTACCGCTGTAGCCCCCGCATACCCCCTCCAACAAGTCCAGGCAAGAGGGCTGAAGATCTGAGTTCTTTCTGTGTGAATGCTCATCACACACCAGATCACACCTCACAGGAAATGCTGTGCTTTCCAAATTCCAAACTTTAGAAAATTATTAGGGTCATGCATTATGGATTTTTGTAGAGTGGCTGAAATAGCTAAATTGGAAGATTCTTTGTCTGGAGGTCTAAAATATCCCCCAGTTTGATCCAGAGCTTTCTAGGTTGTCTGGCTTAGCAAAAGTGAGTAAATACATAAATAAATAAATATTATGATTTCAAAGCTCAATTACAGAAACCTCTGACTACAGACAGCATCTTCCATCCATTTTCTCAAGGGAAACATCTAGATAGACTGATATAGGTAGAATAGGAATATCATGCTTTCAAATCTTCCTTGGATTCCTCACAAAATATTTTGTTCAAAATATTTAAACATTTAAAACAAATCTTACCTCTGGGCGGTTGGCCGGTTATTTCAGCTGCTTAGATCGAAGCCTTATGACACAAGGTCACGAGTTTGGGTCCCCTTACCGGCTAGACACCCTCCCCTCCCTACCCCCGCACCCCAAAGAGAATAGAAATCCTTTCTGGAACACATCAGATAAAAATCAAAAGAAGGCACCAGAGAAAGCATTGAACAGCTTTGAAGGAAATGGAATTATCAGTATGAACAAAAGTTTATGTGCTATTTAATAGCTATTTATTATTATTCTTTCAAATTTCTGTGCTAATCCTTCCTGTCGTGTCATACCATTCTCAGAAAGAAAAAAATTTTGATGGTTTTTCTCAGTCCGCCAACCTTACTAACTGCCACCTATGTCTGCCAGTGAACTTTTCCTCCCATAGAATGAACAACAACAAAAAATCAGTTTATTTAAACTTGATAGCTTTTGGGGTCTCGGTCTGATATTTGAGGGGCATAAAATCCACTAGTGAGGAGGTGTGGAATCGGAACTAAGAACAATCTGAAAATACATGAATGAGCTTGAGAGTCTGTGGGAACATGCATCCTGGCGGGGCGTCATGCCCCACACGGTGTGCAATTTGCACTGCCTGGAGCCAATAGCTTCCCCAAACGTGATCAAACCAGGGGCCACTATTCAATCTAATGCTTTTCATAGAACGCTTTTTGAGAAAGAAAGGGATTTAACTAAATCAGTTTTATGGGAAACACCAGAAGGCATTTCCTTGGTCTAACCAGACATTTAGTCCAGGTCCCAGCACTAGCCTCCAGTGACCTCAATAAGGGATAATTATCTTGATGAATTAGCCTATCGTGGGATATCCATTCAGAATATGACCTAAAACAGTTCTTGAGATTTTACTTAAACCTGGAGAAAATACTGTACAGGGTATCCGGGAACAAACGGAGAGGTGTGATGGTGAGAGAAAGACTAATTTCTCCGGGGAAGGAAGACGCCACTGGGCATGGGAAAAAGAGAAATATTGTTTGTTTCTTCTAAAGTAATTCGACTTCCAAGAAAACAAGAGGATGCGAAAAACTGGGAGAATTTGCAACTGGTTTACCTTAGAAATTTGTAGATTTGTCATTTTTCATACTTTACCAATATACGAGGAACAGTTGAGCGGAAGGTGGGTCACAAAAAATCGTTTTGTGGATCAATCCGAAGGCGAGCTTAGAGCAAACGACCTGTAGACAAAATACGTGGGGCATTTTCGACAAGGAGGAGCTCTTGTTAGGGCCTACAGACTTTCTCCCCGGAGGAAGCGCCATTGTATCTTTGAGACGGAGAATATCGAAACAGAAAAGTCTGATGCTTCCTCTCCGTAAGCTGTCATGTCCAGTCCTTTATGCAGACTTCAGTTCTCGGTTCACATTCCTTTACCCGAACCTGCATCATCATAATTAGTGACATAGAGAAGAGAGCATTCCAAGAATTACGTCACTTCTGATCATCTCACAGTTTATTCATTCTAAGCAATTAGTCAGAAATTTCAGACGGAGTCTTCCTTTCCAACTTGGGCCCAGCAGACTGGCTCCTGCAAAGAAGGTGGCGAGAAGAGCCATTCTGCCATGAACGAGCGAGGTGATGACCGGAGAACCCACCACCAGCGTTCACAAGGGAATGCGGGGAGTGGGCTTCAGGAAACGTGCCCCTCGGGCACTCAGAGAGATCCGGAAATTTGCCATGAAGGAGATGGGGACTCCAGATGTGCTCATTGATACCAGGCTCCACAAAGCTGTCTGGGCCGAAGGAATCAGGGTATCCGGGAACAAACGGAGAGGTGTGATGGTGAGAGAAAGACTAATTTCTCCGGGGAAGGAAGACGCCACTGGGCATGGGAAAAAGAGAAATATTGTTTGTTTCTTCTAAAGTAATTCGACTTCCAAGAANCTGGGCATGGGAAAAAGAGAAATATTGTTTGTTTCTTCTAAAGTAATTCGACTTCCAAGAAAACAAGAGGATGCGAAAAACTGGGAGAATTTGCAACTGGTTTACCTTAGAAATTTGTAGATTTGTCATTTTTCATACTTTACCAATATACGAGGAACAGTTGAGCGGAAGGTGGGTCACAAAAAATCGTTTTGTGGATCAATCCGAAGGCGAGCTTAGAGCAAACGACCTGTAGACAAAATACGTGGGGCATTTTCGACAAGGAGGAGCTCTTGTTAGGGCCTACAGACTTTCTCCCCGGAGGAAGCGCCATTGTATCTTTGAGACGGAGAATATCGAAACAGAAAAGTCTGATGCTTCCTCTCCGTAAGCTGTCATGTCCAGTCCTTTATGCAGACTTCAGTTCTCCGTTCACATTCCTTTACCCGAACCTGCATCATCATAATTAGTGACATAGAGAAGAGAGCATTCCAAGAATTACGTCACTTCTGATCATCTCACAGTTTATTCATTCTAAGCAATTAGTCAGAAATTTCAGACGGAGTCTTCCTTTCCAACTTGGGCCCAGCAGACTGGCTCCTGCAAAGAAGGTGGCGAGAAGAGCCATTCTGCCATGAACGAGCGAGGTGATGACCGGAGAACCCACCACCAGCGTTCACAAGGGAATGCGGGGAGTGGGCTTCAGGAAACGTGCCCCTCGGGCACTCAGAGAGATCCGGAAATTTGCCATGAAGGAGATGGGGACTCCAGATGTGCTCATTGATACCAGGCTCCACAAAGCTGTCTGGGCCGAAGGAATAAGGACTGTCCCACACAGTATCCGTGTGCGATTGTCCAGAAAACATAAGGAGGGTGAAGAGTCACCAAACAAGTTCTATACTTTGGTTACCCACGTACCTGTTACCACTTTCAAAAATTTGCAGTCAATGTGGGTGACAACTAACTGCTTATTGTCAAAGTTCTAAAACCGCAAAAGAAAAAGAAAAAAAAAAAAAGGAAAGAAAGATAGAAATTTCAGATGGAGTTTTATTCCTTTTTGTTTTTAACCTTTGTTGAATCTTCCTCAAATTGCGAAGGTAAAAGTTTCAAAACAGAAACCTGCTGTTTCTCTCTACACATCAGCTTTCATGTTTGAGGGAGATCTTGCTCCTGGCTTCGTAGCCTAGTGGATAAGGCGTCTGATTCTGGGTCAGAAGATGGAGAGTTCAAGTCCCTTCGTGGTCGCTTATTTCTTGTTACAAATTCGAGCTGGCCGTTGAGTTAGGAACTATTCAAATTGCCTTCTACCGGAGAGAAAACTTGCACTTTGTCATTGACGTGGGTCAGAAGATGGAGAGTTCAAGTCCCTTCGTGGTCGCTTATTTCTTGTTACAAATTCGACCTGGCCGTTGAGTTAGGAACTATTCAAATTGGCTTCTACCAGAGAGAAAACTTGCACTTTGTCATTGACGTATAAACACTAAGTAATAGTACTAAAATACTGATGTATAAATACTTGTTAGTAACCTTGTTTCTTCTGGCTCACAGTCTTGCTCCAGAATTGGTATGTGGTGGCCAAAAAAGGATGTAAAATGTAGAAAAGCCCATTGCAAATGACCTAAAGGGTTTCTGTGGAGAAAGCTGGGTTGCAAAGAGTTTCTATTAGATAGAAATATACTTTAACAGACACTTGAAATCTAGACCCTCACAATGACAGTTTGATGCTTATTAACTAAACTATCTGGGCTTTGGGATCCAACTTTTTCTGGGAATTTATTCAGGGCTAATAAGTTGGTTGTTTTCTAACTGTTTTATTGTTTGCCTTGTATTATGAGCAAAGGGCACCAATATTCGAAAAGCTCAGGCCAAAGCTGCTGGTAGTTTTCCCCTTCCATATTTGACATTACTAGAAGAACTAAACAAACCTATAACAAGTAGAGAGATTGAATAAGTAATAAAAAACTCCCAACAAGGAAAAGACCAGGATAGTTTTACTAGTGAATTCTACAAAACACTTAAGGAAAAATTAACACCAATCTTAAACTCTTCCTAAAAAACAGAAGAGGAGGGAACACTTCCTAATTCATTCTATAGGGCCATCATTAACCTTATACCCAAAGCCAGACAAAGATATCACAAGAAAAGGTAACTATAGCCCAATATCATTTATGAATATCAGTGCAAAAATTTTCAACAATATACTAGCAAACTGAATTAAGAAATCATCCACTATGACCAGGTGGGATTTATTTCAGGAATGCAAATGGTGCTTTCATACAAGAAAATCAATCATACATCACATTAATATAATGAAAAGGAAAAATGGTTAGCTCAATTGATGCA
>NW_007727987.1:251791-253099 GCF_000696425.1 Galeopterus variegatus | reverse complement strand
GAAAGGAAGAAATCACACTATTTCTACTTACAGATAATATGATCATAAATCTAGATAATCTTAAATGATCCCACAAAAAAACCCCACCAGAGATAATAAATGAATTCAGCTAAGTTGCAGGGTACAGGATCAACACACAAAAATCAGTTATTTTTCTATATACCAGCAATGAACAATCAAAAAGAAAATTAAGAAAAAGATTCCATTTACAATAGCATCTAAAAGAATAAAATACCTATGAAAAATTTAACCAAGGGAGTGAAATGCTTGTACACTGAAAACTGCAAAACATTGCTGAAAGAAAGTAAAGAAGACACAAATAATGAAATACATTCCATATTCATAGATTGGGAGACTTAATATTGTTAAAATGGTAACACTCCCCAAAGAAATCTGCAAATTCAAAGCAATCCCTATCAAAATTCTAATGGCTTTTTATTTTCAGAAATGGAAAAGCTGATTCCCAAATTTATATGGAATTTCAAGGGGCCCTGAACAGCCAAGTTAAAAAAAAGTTCAAGGTCTCCAACTTCCGGATTTCAAAACTTATAAAGACACAGTAACCAAAACAGTGTGGTTCTGGCATAAGGACAGACATATAGACCAATGGAATAGAAAACTTACTGCGAAGCTACAATAAGGAAGACTCTGTTGTACTGGAATAAGGACAAACATATAAATCAGTGGAACAGAACTGAGAGTACAGAAGTAAACCCTCACATTTATGGCCAATTGATTTTTGAAAAAAGTACCAAGATCTTCCAGTGGGGAAAGATTAGCCTCTTCAACAAGTGGTGCTGGGACAACTGGACACCCACATGCAAAAGAATAAAATTGCCCCACCCCCCACCACGTTTGCATCCAGCCCAGCTACAACCACCACGCTGCTGCTGGAAGCACCCCAGGATCCCCTGCTGGAATTGGTAGGGGGAGGGTGCCACTGGCATCACCATGCACCCATCCTCCTTCCTCCTCCTCCAACTCTATCTTCCTCTCCTTTCCCTCTCCCCCTCCCCCAACTGCACCACATCTTAGAATGTTAAAAAATATATAAA
The DNA here is from genome assembly GCF_000696425.1 of Galeopterus variegatus. NCBI lineage: Eukaryota > Metazoa > Chordata > Mammalia > Dermoptera > Cynocephalidae > Galeopterus > Galeopterus variegatus. The sequence continues at coordinate 252,044 of NW_007727987.1, read as the reverse complement.
AATAATAAATTAATTTAAAAAACAAGACAATAAAATAAAATGTCCTCTCTCACACCACACACAAAAATTATCCTAGAATGCATCAATAACCCCAATATAAGAGCTATAACTATAAAACTCTAAGAAGATAACATAGGGATTAATTTTCATGACCTTGGATTTGGCAATGAATTCTAAAATATGACACCAAAAGCATAAACAAAAAAATTTAAAAATTGGATTTCATTAAAATTAAAAACTTTTGTGCATTAAA
>NW_007727987.1:247969-250385 GCF_000696425.1 Galeopterus variegatus | reverse complement strand
AGTTTTTAGTAACTTTGTTGAAGTATAATAGATATACAATAAAAACCCTGCACATGTTAAAGGTACACAATTCGATGAATTTGGACATAAGCATACATATATGACACTATCATCACAATCAAGGTAATGAATACATTCATCAGCTCCAAAAGATTTTTTGTGTCCCTCTATGTGTGTGTATTAAGAACATTTTAACATGAAATCTACCCTTTCAACAAATCTGTTCATGCACATTACCAATTATTAACTATACATGATATGTTGTACAGCAGATCTCTAGAACTTATTCATTTGGCCTGACTGAAACTTTATACCCATTTAACAGCAACTTCCTATTCCCCAACCCCAGACCCAGGCAACCACCATTCTATTCTCTGCTCCTATGAGTTTGACCATTTCAGATATTTTATATATTTAGGAATCATGCAGTATTTGTCCTTCCGTGATTGGCTTATTTTACTTAGCATAATGTCTTCCAGGTTTGTCCATGTTGTTGCAAATGATAGGATTTCCTTCTTTTTAAAGGCTGCATAATATTTCATTGTTATGTATATATCACATTTTCTTTGTCCATTCCAATGACGGTGGACACTTAGGTTGTTTCCATATCTTGGTTATTGTGAATAACATTGCACTGAACATGGGAGTGTAGGTATCTCTTTGAGTTCCTAATTTCAATTTCTTTTTGGATAAATACCTAGAAGTAGGACTGCCGGACCATATGTATAATGGATTGAATTGTGTCCCCCCAAAACTCACTGCAGCTTGAATTGTGTCCCCCAAGTTTTATGTATTAGAAACTTGGTCCCCACTGTGACTTTTGAGAGGGTGGGAAATCCTATTATGGTAATTGAAAGGTGGAGCCTTAAAGAGGTGATTAGATTGTAGGACTGTGCAGTAGTGAATGGATTAAAATTGATGTTCAGGGGTGTGGTTCTGAAGGCTTCAAAAGAGGAGAGAGGAAATTCTGTCTCTGCTTTCTCTGCTTCCACCATCTGGCAATGTGAGAATCCTGGGTCACTGGCCTCTCCACCAGATTGACTTTGGACTTCCCAGCCTCAGAAACTGTAAGCAAGAAATTTTGTTTTCTTTATAAATCATATAGTTTCAGGTATTTTGTCCTAAGCAACAGAAATGGACTAATACAATATGGTAGTTCTGTCTTTTATTTTTTGAGGAACCTCCATTCTGTTTTCCATTAGTGGTTGCATCATTTTACATCCGCACCAACAGTGTACAAGGGTTTCTCTACATTCTCACTAACACTTATCTCTTTCTAAAATAGAATAACCACCCTGATAGGCGTGAGAGAAGTGATATCTCACTGTGGTTTTTATTTGCACTTCTCTGATGATTAATGATGTTGAGCACCTTTTCACATACCTGGTGGTTATTTGTATGACTTTTTTGGAGCAACATCTATTCAAATCTTTTGCCCATTTTTAAATTGGGTTATTTGGGGTTTTGGCTATTGAGTTGTACCTGTTTCTTACATATTTTGGATGTTAACCTCTTATCAGATAAATGGTTTGCAAATATTTTCTCCCATTCCGTTGACTGCCTTTTCCACGCATCAGCTTTTTGGTTTGATGTAGTCCCACTTACCTCTTTTCGCTTTTGTTGCCTGTGCTTTAAAGTCATACCCAAGAAATCATCACCTAGACCAATGTCAAGAAGCTTTCCCCCTACATTTTCTTCCAAGAAGTTTTATCGTTTCGGGTCTAAAATTTATCTTCAATCAATTTTTAGTTAATTTTTGTGTATTAACCTCCTGTCTTATCCCCGCAACTGGATCTACATTTTCTCTGCAACACTCACAGGACTCGTCTTTGTATTCCGCACTACTTTTTATGTTGTTGTTGTTTCCAGCTTCGTAGGCAGAGGAGTTTTTAGGAGGCAGAATCTGAAGACATACCAGACAACTCAATCCTAGGACCCTTTCTAACTGACACAAAGACAGTGAGAGGGCTAAGAGCAGTCCTTGAAAAAGACGACGACTGCGGGAGGATCCAAGGGCCTTTCCGTCCAGAATGCATTCCTCCTCCTGGCACAGCTTCAAGACAAGATCCGCTTTAGAGGTTTTGCAAACAGAAATTGAGCATTGGACTTATAACCTGCCGTTACTCAGACCTCCAAACGACTTTAGACAATAACATAAAGCAGTAGTATGGGCGAATTTGGCACCCCAGCCAACAGAGGGGGTGTAGCTCAGTGGTAGAGCGCGTGCTTAGCATGTACGAGGTCCTGGGTTCAATCCCCAGCACCTCCATTCTTCCTTTGCCCACGAGGCTCCTCCTGCCCCTACGACTTTTCTCATCTTTTTCTTTGTGCATGCCCAAACTTGTGTTTTTCCTACTCACTGAGAAGGCAACCCATTTGGTACTTATTCATTTGAACTATGGGTCTTGACACTCTT
>NW_007727987.1:245703-247149 GCF_000696425.1 Galeopterus variegatus | reverse complement strand
CTCACTGAGAAGGCAACCCATTTGGTACTTATTCATTTGAACTATGGGTCTTGACACTCTTTGGGCCTCTCAACTTACTACTTCAGCACAATAGAGTCATTTACTAAAATCAAAAAAGCTGCTTACTCAGGATCTCCTGACAGTAACAACGAGCATGGCAGCCATAGAAGACCCGTTTTCCTTTGCTGCCATTTCTGATTATTATTAAAAAGCAGGGAAGAAAACGATAGAAAGAGAAGAGAAAAAAAGGTCCTTTGAAAAATTCCTTTAGATCCTCTCCTCCCCCCCGGCCCCCTCCGCTTCCACCACACAGAATCTTGGTCGGGCGACAAAAGGTAGGTCCAGTCGCCAGTCGTGGAGCAGTGTGATCCCGGCTTCCTCTCGGTGAAGGAGTCTTTAGTATGCTGTTTAAGGGCAAGACGTTTCTTACGAAACTCGGAAGCTTCCACATTCACAGTTCAGAAAATTATTTCCAGAGATGGAAAGAGCAGGTAGTCATGTCAGTCTTGGGCAAAAAGGTTATTGTCTCCTTAGTCCACTTCCTTTAGGAAGAAGAGACCTGGTTTCCTTCATCCAAAGAGGAGCATAAGCAACGCAGGCACCTTCGGGCCCATCCAAACTGCGTATCGGTAAAGACTCAGCTCCAAGCTTTCTTTCGCTCTCTCCTCTTCTAGTTCCTCACCGGCAATCACCTGCCTCCCTCTACCTCCTGCTTCTTTTTCTTCACCACCGACTGTATCATCTATTTCTTTTTCTTCACCACCGACTGTATCATCTGCACCTCCACCCTGCCCTACCCCGCTTCATCCCATTCCATCTCTTCCTTCTAGCCAATTTTTCTCCAGCAGCTCAGCTCCCTCCAGTTCCTGCCGCTCCACTTTCTAGGTTAGCGTTTTCTAACCTGGATGACAAAGAAAGTCATCTGGGGGAGGCTTTTGATAATATAGATCCTCATCCTTCCCCCCTTCCGGTGATTCTCGGTTCACTCAGGAATTTTAAAGTGGGAATGGGTATAGTCCCACATACANAATGAAACTAGACCTGTACCTCTCGCCTTATACCAAAATCAACTCAAAATGGATTAAAGAAATAAATATAAGACCTGAAAATATAGAAGTCCTAGAAGAAAACACAGGGGATGCACTTCAGAATGTAGAAGTGGACAATGACTTTATGACTAAGACCTCAAAAGCACAGGCAATGAAGAAAAAATAAACAAATGGGATTATATCACACTAAAAAGCTTCTGCACGGTAAAGGAAACAATCAACTGAGTGAAAAGACAACCTACAGAATGGGAGAAAATATTTACAAACTATGCATTACACGGGATTAATATCAAGAAAATACAAGAAACTCAAACAACTTAACAGCCAAAAAAAAAATCTGATTAAAAAAATGGGCAAAAGACCTGAATAGATGTTTCTCTAAAGAAGACATACGAAT
>NW_007727987.1:241867-245636 GCF_000696425.1 Galeopterus variegatus | reverse complement strand
ACACGGGATTAATATCAAGAAAATACAAGAAACTCAAACAACTTAACAGCCAAAAAAAAAAAAGAATCTGATTAAAAAAATGGGCAAAAGACCTGAATAGATGTTTCTCTAAAGAAGACATACGAATGGCCAACAGGTGTATGAAAAAATGCTCATCACCACTAATTAATCATCAAGGAAATGCAAATCTAAACTACATTGAGATATCATCTCATCCCAGTTAAACTAGCTATTATCAAAAAGACAGAGAATAACAAACACAAGGATGTGGAGAAAGAGGAACTCTTATACACTTATGGTGGGACTGTAAATTAGTACAACCATTATGGAAAAAATAAAAAAACAGTATGGAGGTTTCTCGAACAACTTATGGATAGAACTACTATATGACCCAGCAATCCTACTACTTGGTATATACCCAAAGGAATATAAATCATCATGTGGAAGGGATACCTGCATTCCCACAGTTCTGATTGCAATAGTGAAGATATGGAACCAATCTAAACATCCATCAATGGACGACTGGATAAGGAAAATGTGGTATATACACACAATGTAATACTAGTCAGCCATTAAAAAGAAAAAAAGAAAAATTCTGCTATTCGCAGTAGCATGGATGAGCATGGAGAGAATTATGTTGAGTGAAATAAGCCAGGCACAGAAAGAGAAATACTTCATATTTTCACTCATAGGTGGGAGCTGAAAAATAAATGAATGAATGAGTGAATGAAGAAAGAAAGAAAGAAAAAGAAAGAGAAAGAAAGAAGAAAAAAAAAGAAAGAAAAGAAAGAATAATCACAATATGTTGAAATTCCAGAAGGAGAGAACAGAAGTGCAGTTACTACAGGTGGGAAAGGGGGAGGAGAAGGATGTTAGTGAGAAATTGGTTAATGGACACAAAGTATAATTACTTTTTGTAATGATAAATATGCTATTATCCCGATTTGATCATTACACACTGTGCACAGGTATTGATATTCAACTCTGTACCCTACCAATATGTATAATCAATTATGTTTCAATAAAAAAAGAACCCCCCTCCAGTCATCTCGCCTCTAAGTGCCCATCTTAGCGACTTTCCAGCGCCAACTAAATTTCTCTTAGTTATTCGAGGGTGAGAGTGGGCGACGACTAGAGCTGGAGAAGAACCGAGGAGTTGATATATAATTTATTCCGATATTCAGGAACATACAGATTCCGCACTAAGAAATTTTTAAAAGAAGACACAATGATTTAGAATTACCCCTTAAAATTCCTATTTGAACATATATAGACAATCCAAATTTTAGCAACAGGAGGGCAGTGTCTATTTTCACCTCTGTGGCTAATGTTTGAGAATCTGTTCAGGAGTATGGGGGCAGGAATCAGGAGGTTGTTACGCAAATCTAATTCGCTGTGCAATTTTTGCTTAGCCTCCGAAATGCCTCCTCTGTGTTTTTGTGTGGGTATCAGAAACTCTGCAGAGCACCTGAGAGTCACTGCCGGGTTTCCCATGATGCTGGATGGAGAGTTTGCTAGAGCAGTGCCCGTCTTTAACAGCACACATTTATGTTTTTCATTTGGGACCTGTTTTCTCCTTCCGTTTGGATCCAAATTTCCCAAGACAATTTTTCGGGTTCTGCTTCTTTGCACCCTCCTCCTAGCATTTCTCATTAGGCCGACAGCCAAACGCAGAGGACCCGAGTGTATAGTGTGGGAAATCTGCGATCTTGCGGAAACTAACGGCAGGAAGTTCCAACCAGAAGCCATTTGAGTTCATGTTGGTCGTGCATGTCCGAGGGTTTAGCTATTCCCTTTCCTTAAAAAGGGTGGACAAAATGTGGAATCCCTCGCGGCGTTCAGTGGCCAGTGTTCCGTTGCTTCTGTGTTCCCCGTTGCTCTGGCCCTGGGATCTGAACCCTGAGCCTTAAGTGTTATAGGTCTGCACTCTCACCAACCGCGCGACCAGCCAGCTCCTTCTCTTGGCTTCTGATAGCTGCCCGAGAGATTCCCGGAGGCGGTATCAGGCCTCACTGCGGCTAGAAAGAGCAAGAGGAAAAAGATGCCCTGAGAATCCGTGCTTGGCAAAATGATAGACGGTCCAAGCTGTTCTTAGTGCTTTGGCTACTCTGTGTCCCAATCAGGAGTCAATGGAGTGAGAGTCAAAAAGAAAGTTTATTCACTTAGTCTTTACCCAGAAATAATTTAGACAGCAGCGTGGCCACAACATACCTGTCGGGGTGGGTAGCCCAGAGATGGCCCCGGTCGGGGGCTTCGTGGCTTAGCTGGTTAAAGCGTCTGTCCCGGGTTTGAGTCCCAGAGGAAGCTAATTTTGTGACCGATCCCTGTTTTCTCTTGAGGAACTAGGAGGACTATGCTTTTAGCTTCTCCAAACGATGGATATTTAACTCCACCTTTTAAATTTCTACTTCACATTTTAAAACACCCCTTCCTAATACAAAGGGTGGCATGTGAAGACCTTGTCAAAGAAAAATGGAACCGATTTTGGTACATTCACCCAACACACGACTTGTGCAGAAAACAAAGTGCAGAACCATGATATATCGTAGTTATCACTGACTCATGAGCAAGTGTTTTTGCTTTTTTAGGAATACAAGCAACTAATATCTATTCTTATTCCTCACCCAAACACCTTTGTCCACACCTGCCTTTGGGACCTCCAGTGCGGTGATATGTGAGGCATTATTTATTCATTTAAAGATTTAAGAACAAAAGACTGAAGTTCAGCGAGGAAATGTAGAGACTAAGGAATTAAATCCGCTGTTTGCCAGCGCTCCTGAGATCTTATTTCAGCTAGATTTTTTGGTTTGGAGGATAGTGGGGAGTTGGTGCGTGTCTTATATTGCACATTTTGCGTACCTTTCCTGTGAAAGTCGCTTTAATATGGACTAAAAATAACTGCTGCCCAAACCCAAGATGGAAGCGTTAAAATCCGTTGGCAGGTCTCTCGCGATAAGCTGGGAGCCATTCCGGCGAACGGGCGTCTTCCAAGCTGTGTTCTAAACGTTCGCGTGGCAAAGGCTCCGCTAAGTGCCACCTTATACGTGGCCAACGTCCACACACTCACTCACCCAGAAAACCTTGGGACATTATGCTCAGCTCCTCTGTCGCTTACATCCAATTATAGGCGGCGGGGGCGGGAGCCACAAGGACAGAGGCGTAAAAAACCGTGGGAGGGTTTCTGCTCCTCCGCCTTAGACCACCCAGTGCGCATAAAACTAAGGAGATACAAGAAAATATTCCGGGAGCTGCTTCTTGTCTTTTCTTACTTCCGTTCTTTTTCTGCCTTGCTCTTTGGTGACATTGCCAAATGGAACCCATGGTGAACGCGTCCCTTGATGTGGTTGCAGACTTCGTGCCTCCAGGCGAGGCCGGTTTTTTTCTCTTTCTTCCTTCTGTGATAAACCGTGTCTTGGCGGGCACTAACGGTCACAAAGTGAATTAAAGGTAACGCGTTGGGCTCTGGCTTCCTTAATGAAGCCTGGGAGAAACGTGCCGGAATGTGCGAAGAAAGACACGGAAGGGAGCCACACAAGTAGGTGGAGGAGCCCGGGGGTCGAACCCACGACTTCGTACATGCAAAGCACGCGCTCTCCCACTGAGCTACACCCGCAACTGTGAAAGCAGGTTAGGATCTTACATAAACTATCACTTTTGCTTTTAGTTTTATTTTCTGATGGTTCTGGAAAGCCTACCCGTTTAAAGTCTATTACTTGTGAAATAACATGTTGAAATGATATTTTAGATATATTGGTTTAAATAAAATTAA
>NW_007727987.1:238807-241268 GCF_000696425.1 Galeopterus variegatus | reverse complement strand
TTCTGTTGGACAGTGCTGAGTTAGAGAAACCAAATATATTCATTCAGCGTGACTAGATTTTAGGAAATACCTGTAGCTCAGTTGGTGGAAGTTCAATCTTTTAATGTGAGATTTAAGAGTTAAATTTCGAGTCCTGTTGAAGGATCATTTTTCCTGTCTGCCTGCATATTTCCAACTTCTATACAGAAGCCAATTGGAACCTGAATTTATCTTCTAGGTCTTCAAAGCATTTTAGTGTGTGCCCCCACTTCTCTCATACTGCTGTTGGCTCAACTGGCTTCTGAAAAGCAGGACACTGAAGAGGCAAATCTAGGCTTGTGAGAGAATGAGAAGGACATAACTGCAAACAAGTCAGTGATTTTTTACTCTATCCCACTCTAGGCAGAAAGGCAAATTTGGAGGCTCTTTCAAGGATCAGCTAGATGTATAAAACAGTGAATTTAACGATGAAAGGCAAGGGAAAAACTTGATGGAACAAGGTAGAATGACACAGGATTTGGACTCCTATTTGCCTTAGAAAGGTCTGCGGGTATGCAGATGGTGCTGCCTTTCACAAAGCTAGCGAATACATGAGAATAAGTGGAAATTTTGTTATTTATTTTTTGTTACTAGTTTGTTAATTTATTTTTTGTTATTAGTTTGTTTATTTTTGCTTTGGGAGCATAAGGTGAAGCAATAAAGGGGAAAAGTTGAGTTTGTGTTTAAATATGACATATTTTAAATGCCTACAGGATAGCCTAAGCACATTATAACCTGAGTTTGGAATTCTGTAGACATCTCTGAACCTGAATTTTAGACATTCATGTGGCTAGGAGGAGAGGACCTCCAAAGAACAGAGTGAGGACTTAAAACTATCCATTAAGACTAGAATACAAGGAATTTATTATTGGTATTTGTGGAAAACAAAGACATGAGATTGCTCCTAGGCTGATCTTACTCTTTTTCTTTTTAAATTTATGCTTTTTATTGTTATGATTCTAAAAGTGCCTTAGAAGACCTATGAAAGTCCCATTTCCTACCATCAGCTTCCTGGTGAGGTTATTATCTCTTCTTTGCCCTCCCTTTGCCAATCTACGACTGATCTAGTTATCCACTGCTATGTATCAAACTACCCAAAATCAAATGATTTAAAAAAAACACATTCATTTCATTTGCTCAAAATTCCTTGGGTCAAAAATTTGGGCATGGCCTGGCTGGGCATTTCTTGTGCTCCCCAGATGTCAGTTGGGATGGTTCACTGCTCTGCGTTTAGCTGGTAGCTGGGTTGAGCTAAAAGATCCAAGAAGGCTTCACTCCTGTGTTTAGTGNGTTTAGCTGGTAGCTGGGTTGAGCTAAAAGATCCAAGAAGGCTTCACTCCTGTGTTTAGTGTATCAGTGCTACTCTATGTGGCTTTCTCTTGTCTTTTCTCTCTTCACAATCCAAACTGTGTTTTTTCATAGCATGATGATCACATAGTAGTTGAACTTATTACATGGAAGCTTCCAGGAGGGGTGTGCCAAGAGAAGCAAAAGCAGAAACTCCAGATCTCTTAGGCCATATGTGAGAGGAAACAGCATCAATTCCATCAGCCCTCAAAGGATAACCATTTCTATTATTTTCACAACCTGGGTTAGAAAGGTACAAGAAACAAACCAAAAAAAAAAAAAAAAAAAAGGAGTGACCACTAAGGAACTTTAATAATTAAGTCTTTAATGTTTTGGGTTGACAATCAGGTGACTTATCCATTAGACCATGTGACTAATTCGTGCCTAATGCTCTTACTGACAATACAATGATTAAAACCGTATAATAGAGTCAGAAACTTTCTGTTTCTTGCTTTGAAGATACTACTTATTCAAGAGCCAAATAAAAATTGGAGCAAGATTCAACAATATTCAAAAAGAAATAAAAATCTGAAATCTCTACTACTTAGAAGTAAAGAACTGAAATGAAAAGAAGTGACTTGGATCTGCACTGTGACTTTCATCCAGATTACTGATAATGATAACTGGACTTGGTGCAGAGATTACTGAGCCAGGAGCTAAATTCAGCAATGAAGTTTGGGTAGATGTCAACAGAAAATGCAAGTAAAGAGGGAGAGGAAAAGCAGGAGAGGATGATATAATTGAATGCTGTGAATCTTCAAGGAGTGATGGATTTGTGCCCCAAGAAGGGAGAGGAACTATTTTCAAAAAGGTAAGTTTCCTTTTAGAGTACAAGCTTGGCTTGGTTCCTAAAAAGTCTTTTGTTACCATTTATACAGGTTTTAGTGCTTTCATTTTCAACCAGAAGGCTGAATCATCCAGTGTGTGTCAGGGTGAGTATGGTATAATGTGAGAGTTCCCACTGCCTGGCACAGAGTATAATTACTTCCAAGTTTGAAGTTAAAATCGAGTGCCCAGTATACTGACATATCTTGTGAGGTGTTTGTTTTAGGTGTTTTAGCTGGAACACTGCACCTTCTAGAATGACTGTGATTTT
>NW_007727987.1:235707-237620 GCF_000696425.1 Galeopterus variegatus | reverse complement strand
TCCTTCCTTCCTTCCTTCCTTCCTTCCTTCCTTCCTTCCTTCCTTCCTTCCTTCCTTCCGTAGAATGTTCTTTCTGTTAATCCCTCTATTTCTACAATTTCTGAACTGGAAATTTCTTTTTTTCCTTTCTTTTTTTTTTTGGCAGCTTCACTCTGAGGGTAAATGAATTGTAGACCAAATTGCTGTTCTCACCAGCAAAAAGTACAGAGTACCTTTCCCTGAAAATCAAGGAAGAACCTTGATAGCTTACGTACAAAATGAAAATCATTGTCTTATTTCCAAAGTTGTTTCCCTCAATTCCACATCTTGAGAAATGTCTTCATCCTACAGATGGCATGTCCAGAAAAGAGAGAAAGATGAAGGGGGGGGAGGGAAAAAGGGAGGGAGGGAGTATCACTGGGTTCAACTCCCTTCCCACTCCTCTGTGCCTCTCCATCCTGAAGCAGCCAGTTATCTCTACTTCCTGTCACTATAGGTAGATTAGATTGCATTTTCTAGAGTTTTGTATAAATGGAATAATATAGTATTTACTCTTTTTGTTTTGCTTCTTTTATTCATCATAATTATTTTGAGATTCACCCATGTTGCCTGCATCAATTGTTCATTCCATTTTATGCTAAATTATATTCCATGGTATGGATATACCACAATGTGTTTATCCATTCACCTGTTGATAGACATTTGTGCTGTTGTCAGTTATTGGCTATTACAAAGAAACCTGATATGAACATTTTTGTGTAAGTCTTTTTATGGACCTATTGTTCCTTTTTTCTTGGTTAAACACTTAGGTGTTGAGTGATTGGATCCTATAGTTGTATATATTTAACATTTTAAGAAAATACCAAACTGTTTTCGAAAAAAAAATAAAAGTTGTACTGTTTTGCATTACCACCAGGAGCAGGGTATGAAGGTTCCATTTCCTCTGCATTTTTACCAATACTTGGTATGGTTAGTCTTTTGAAACATTAGCCACTCTAAATGCTGTGCAATGGTGTATTATTATGGTCTTAATTTATATTTCTTTAATGACTCACAATGCTGAACATCTTTTATGTGATTTTTTGCTATTCTTACATTTTTGGTGAAGTGTCTGCTCAAATATTTTGCCTATTTTTAAATTAGGTTTTCTTATTATTGACTTTTGAGAGTTCTTTATATATTCTAGATGCAAATCCTTTATCAGTTATGTGCTTTGTAAAAACTGTCTCCCAGTCTGTGCCTTATCGTGCTTTGTAAAAATTGTCTCCCAGTCTGTGCCTTATCTATTTATTCTCTTAACCATGTTCTGCACAGAGGAAAATTTTTAAAAAATTTGATGAGGTCCATGTTTTCTCATTTTATGCTTTCATTGTCATATCTACAAAATCNTGCTCATGGCATCCTAATTTTTCCCACTGCTAGTGTCTTTAGGATTAGCTATTATGACTAAAGAAATTGTATATGGGTTTCTTATTTTTTTCTCTTCATTTCAGTCTCTTAAACAGTATTGTAGGATAGTAAGTAGTCCAGGTGAAAAAGCTGGTTTATTTAATGGCATTCGTGATGTTTGTTGTTGTTTTTGTTGTTTTTTTCCATTTCTTCTCTCATATCTTTCTTCTGCTGTCACAGCAATTGTGTTTACTTTCCATGTGAGCAGGGAAAGAAAAGTAACTAAAGGTGGAAAAGTAGGGAAGCTGATTTCTTGTTACTGAAAGTATGAGTCACGTAAAACATGTTGGGGAATCAGAAAAGTAAAACACCCATGGAGGTGCAGGATATCTAATTCAGGACCTCATATATATAAAGCTTGAGCTCTACCCCTGAGCTACACCCCAAGCAATAGCTTTCTTTTTGTGGTATATTAGAAAACATGACATCCATTTTCTGTATTATGTGGAAAGCTATTTTTCTTTTTTCTTTCTCCTTCCTTCCTT
>NW_007727987.1:232151-234400 GCF_000696425.1 Galeopterus variegatus | reverse complement strand
TTCTTATTATTGACTTTTGAGAGTTCTTTATATATTCTAGATGCAAATCCTTTATCAGTTATGTGCTTTGTAAAAACTGTCTCCCAGTCTGTGCCTTATCTATTTATTCTCTTAACCATGTTCTGCACAGAGGAAAATTTTTTAAAAATTTGATGAGGTCCATGTTTTCTCATTTTATGCTTTCATTGTCATATCTACAAAATCTTAGCCTAACTCAGGGTCACAAAGATTTTCTCTTATGTTTTCTTCTACAAGTTTTATAGTTTTATGTTTTACATTTATGTCTATGATCCTGTCTTAGTAGATGCTTTAGGTTTTGTAGTACACATTTTTAAAAATGATCACACTCTAGCTTCAAGTGATATTATATTACTTCATGTATAGTATAAGGACTTTACAATACTATACCTTCATTTTTCCTCTCCCAGTGCTTGTGCTACTGTTGCAAACATTTTGCTTCTCCATATGTTATAACCCCACAATACATTATTATTATTTGTACTTTAAGTAATTATCTTTTAAACAGACTTAAATAATAGCAAAACAAAACAAAATAACAACAATAGAAAAAAACGCTTATGTTACTACATCGTTACTAGTTCCAGTGGTCTTCATTTGTTTGTGTGGATCCACATTTCTTTGTGTGGATTTCAATAGGCTGAATTGTTTCCTTCAGTAGTTTAAAGATGTTCCTCTACTGTCTCCTTACTTGCATTGTTTCCACCAAGTTGGGGTAAATTGAGGGAAAAAAGCCTTTTCTACCCCTAGCAAAGGGAAGCTAGTTAACCTTTTAAAATGGCCTTTACTCTTTTTGTATTTATCTTTATTTACCTTCTTTTCATATTTTTTTCATTCCCTTTTCTCTATTCCTATTGGAAAAAATTGGATATTGAAAGGAGCGTGTGTTTATTTATTTATTTATTTTTGGTTACTGGGACATGTGCAGGGGCTATCTGTCTTATATAGACAAATGTAATATCAAAGTGGAAGGAGGGAGATGAAAAACTCCTCCTGGGTTTCTTAACTTACTCAGAAAATTTAAAAAAAATCTTGAGTTGTATGAATGTGAAATATTTTCCAAGGAAACACATTTCCTAAACATTTCTTATCACTAGAAAAGAAATTAATAAATTAGGCTATAAAGTATTTTATAGTCAATAGAATTCCTTTACTGATTTGGCTACAGGGACTATAAAGAACTTACATAAAAATAAAAATAAGAAAACATAAGAATTTTCTGAAGAAAAAGGGAACTGAACTTCTCAGACTTTAGTGTGCTATTTCTATATTCCCAATAATTTTATAGCTTAGTTTTTCTTACTTTAGACATCTACTACGGGTTAAAGGTCTCCCCCAAGCTCATGTGTTAGAAACCTGATCCTCATTGTAACAGTGTTAAAGAGGGTGGAAAATCTGATAATGGTATATGAAGGATGGGGCCTTTAAGAGGTGATTGGATCTTGAGGACTGTGCCCTCATGAATAGTTGTCATGGATGTGGGCTGGTGGCTTTATATGGAGGGCACATGAAAGAGTTCTTGCCATCTTCACCAAGTGATCATCTGTGTTGCCACAGGACCCTGTAGAGAGTTTCCACCCAGAAAAAGGCCCTCACCAGATGTTCACCAGATGTGCCCCCTGGACCACATACTTCCCAGCCTCTGAAATTGTTAGAAATGGATTTAGTTTTCTTATAAATTACCCAGTTTCAGATATTCTATTATAAACAACAGAAAATGGACTATGGCTGACCAGTTTAGCTCAGTTGGTTAGGCCGCAGTGTTAAAATAGTAAGGTCAAGGGTTCAGATCCCTGTGTTAACCAGCCACCAAAAAAGAAAAAGAAAAAGAAAAAAAAAAAAAAAGACTAACACAACATTTAATATACTGATGTGCCAATGTAATAAAAAGTGTACTTTGGCAGTACCTTTTGATTCTGTCTTTCCCAAAGTCAGGACCTAAACTCTGAATTAAAAAAATTTTAAGGATATTTCTTACATTAAAATGATCTATTTCTCCTTACCTTTTAACTCTAACCTTTATTTTAACCTTTACTGAAGTAAAATTAACATAGAAAAATTTAACAACACTGAATTTTTTTTTAAATTCCAAGTTCACTATGTATGTATTTCCTTTCTTATATACCATCAAAACAAGACTAATTTTCCTTTGCTTTAATTTTTATTAGTGAACCTGCTATGGGTTGAATTGTGCCCACCTTCCCCTCCAAAAGATATATGGGAGTCCTAAC
>NW_007727987.1:230371-231782 GCF_000696425.1 Galeopterus variegatus | reverse complement strand
ACACTGAATTTTTTTTTAAATTCCAAGTTCACTATGTATGTATTTCCTTTCTTATATACCATCAAAACAAGACTAATTTTCCTTTGCTTTAATTTTTATTAGTGAACCTGCTATGGGTTGAATTGTGCCCACCTTCCCCTCCAAAAGATATATGGGAGTCCTAACCCCATGTAGTTTAAAATGCGACCTTATTTGGAGACAGGGTCTTTACAGAGGTGATTAACTTAAAATCAAGTTTAATTAAATGAGGACCTAAACCAGTAAGACTGGGTTCCTTATAAAATGAGGAGATTAGGACACAGACACACAGGGAAGCCCATGTGAAAACACAGGGAGAAAGTGGCCATCTGCTAGCCAAGGAGAGGGGCCTTATAAGAAACCAACACCGCGGACATCTTGATTTCAGACTTCTAGCCTCCAGAACTGTGAGACAATAAATTTCCTCTATTTAAGTAAACAAAAACAAAAACCCCAAAATGATCTTTGGGTTTCCCAATCGGCTTCTGATCCACAATTAAGACTTGTTTCAGCTCTTAATAAAAAGTGGATACTGCAAATAATTAGCTGTAATTTTATGCTCCACATTTTAATTAGCTCAAAAGCAATTGTGACAATGTTCCATAACAAATTCCACAATGTGGGAAACAAAAGAAAACAAAACCCTGTCAATTCAAAAGAGAGAAAATTATTCGCCCTAGATTTATTAT
This sequence comes from Galeopterus variegatus, assembly GCF_000696425.1. NCBI lineage: Eukaryota > Metazoa > Chordata > Mammalia > Dermoptera > Cynocephalidae > Galeopterus > Galeopterus variegatus. Next base: position 231,075 of record NW_007727987.1, on the reverse strand, counting down.
GTACAAGTAAAAAGGTATAATATAAATGTATTTCAGCAATTGTGTACACTTTGCAGGTTGGATTGGGAATGTCCTAGGAGCAGATACATTGCTATTTGTTATGCAATTCAGTAACCTTTCTCTTAGTATAGCAATGAGACAGGATCCAGTTTAGTGATTTCAAAAATAGTGGGATTTATCTCAGTAGACTTTCTCCTACCAACTATTAGGTTTTGAAAACTAGAGATACTAACACGAACATTTCAGGAGGTACATTCAAGAGAGCTTGGCTATCAGGAGAGTGATGCTCGGTGGTAGAATGCACACTTAAAACACTTGTGGTCTCCGTTTCACTTTCTGGAACCTGTTCTTCAGCTACTCACCAACACCCACTCCTCCTTTTCTCACTCTTTGCCTGCTTGCATAAATGATAGGACGGACTCCCTTTAGTTCTGCCGCATTTGTACTCCATCCACTTCTGCACCACCCAGGGCAAAAGACTAGGGCAACTATGGCAAAAGAGTAGATGACAGAGGATAAGAGGAAGGAAACAAACGTAGTGCTGATAACACTAAGGTCCAGTGTTCGATCTCTGTATCACAGCCAGAAAGAAAAAAAGGAAACAGCTCACTCAAAATCATCACCAGGAGACAGAAACCTGACCACGTTGGCAGAAATTAACCTTGACGTTCATTTCACAGCGTCTTTAAATATTATGAAATACA
>NW_007727987.1:223348-229444 GCF_000696425.1 Galeopterus variegatus | reverse complement strand
TTTACAATTTAAATTTTTCTAAATTAGAATGAAAATAGATAGCAAATAAAAAATACCATGACAGGCATAGAGAGAGAGATCAAGAAAGAAAGGAAAAAACCTTTATATCTTAGTATCTTTGATGGTACCCTTCCCCTGCTTGTGAATAAGGGACCCCGTATATTCATTTTGCACTGGACCCGTACGTTATGTAGCCGGCCTTGATCAATATTAAATCTACATTTATAATATGCTTTCACCAATTTCTTGGATTGAAGACGTCCAAGACCCCACACACCTAAAGTTGAGTAATAATCTCAAGAGCACTGACGAGTATCTTATTAAAAGCCACACCCACCGTCTATAGTTCCTCCTTGAACTTCAATTAGTTGTTCTTTACTCTTTAAATGAAATCAGGATTGGAATATCTGATATAATACTGCACGGAAAATCCGAATGGAAGATGCGGTTTGTATTTCAAACACAAAGACACACACACACACACACACACACACACACACACACACACACGTATACTTGTAATCACAGTTCTGCTCTTTCTCTGCGTTGGGTAGATGAACCAAAAACAGTTCTGTTTTGTTTCCAAAGAAAATTCAAATCCTGGATGTTATGTCCAAAAGTCCAAGATGGAGGGGGGCCGATGGTAGAAAAAACGGGCAAAAATCGTATTTTAAGAGCAAGAGTTAAGGCCCCGCTGGGATTCGAACCCAGGATCTCCTGTTTACTAGACAGGCGCTTTAGCCAACTAAGCCACGGAGCCCACGCACGGAGTTTCTGATTTCCCGTTATCTGAGAATATTTTTGTATTTCTGGTGTATTTTAGAATTTCCCTTTTAATTAAAAAATCAATCAATCAAAGTTATTTCTTTCTTCAACTTTCGTTCCCCCGGGTGTTGACTGGGCTCAGAAGCCCCCGACGGTGAATAGCAGCTGTGACCCAAACGCCGACACGTCAGCCTTTTCTCTTGCTCTTCACGACCTCTCCGTACTTAGTTGGGAGCCCCTCGAGCGCCTCCGGAAAACTCCAGCGGACGGAAAAATTCGAAGAAGATAGAGGGGGAAGGGGCTATGAGCGGATTCCCTTAGAGAGCATGGGGACATTGGCCACGGCAGTCTGCGAGGGAGAAGCAATACTCTGAGTGGACCGTTTTCTCCAGGGGACTAGCAAGACCGTGGGGGCCTCGAACTCGCCACCTCGTCCACTGGTGACCAGACTTACCTCGACGTCTCGGTGCCGGCGCCCGACGCTGGGCGGCGACAGCCCACGGGCTTCCCGGCGGCGTCTGGGTCGGTCGCTCCTTCCCCGCGAGAGGCCCGCGCCGCGGGCGCTGCCCACGCGGTTCCACGGGATCCCTGTCCTCACCGCTCCCGGTCGTCACCGGCGCGGCGGGAAATGCCGCGCGGAGCTTCAAAGGGAGGGACGACCTCAAGAGTTGTCTCTGGAAATAGTCGCGTCGATCCGGATGGAGAGGGAACACGAAACCGCCAGGAGCCGGGCGGAGAGGGGCAGGACTATCACTGCTCAAAACCTTCTGTCCCAACAAGGCGGGCGCGAAACTGGCAGCGGGAATTCTGAGACGTGGTGCTGAAAACGACCAAGAGTAAGAACGGAGACAAGAGGAGGGCCTCCCATGGGACTCCCGCTGTGACTGTTTAAGGAGGCTTCTGCGGGACGAGAGCAGCAGCAGCATGACACACGGGTCGGGCCACTAGCTGAGAACCGACTCAACCTTCTGTCAGGCCCTTCGTACGACTGGACGGTTTCCCCAATCCTACCCACCACTGAGGCTCAAAGTAGACGCGTTTTGCCTTTACCCAAATTTTGGCCTGTCAGAAAACTCAGTCCCGGGTTAAATTTATTTATTTATTACCTTTTAAGGTAATTCTAAGTCATTTTATCTTCTGCCTTACCCTAAGGTTTCTTTCAGACCTCTCTTGCCGCTGCGAGGTCCCTATATTCCTGCAGACAGAAATAATTCATACCGGGTCCCCAGTCCCTCTGAAGCAAAGATCAGCCTCCTCCCAGCCCATGAGGACACAGCTGGTGCTGGGGATGCCACTGAAAAAATACATATTAAAGTATATCAATATATTAAACTATACTTATTTATTTTAAATAAATTTTAAAATATATTAACAAGGTGTTACGGTGAGTAGCAAATTCAGCCACAAGAAACCTCCCCAGGTAGAGAGAAAAAGGTACATAAATCTTGTAGGCAAATGTCAGAAGTGCTTAAACCTGGGGAATGGCTTGAGAACTTTATGAACATAGAGATTCCTGGGTCTACCACACAATTCCGGAATAAGTTCAAATAAGGTGGGAAGGGCAAGAAGCTTTAAAATTTAAAGTCCTCCCCAGGTGATTCTGATGGTCGGCCAGGTTAGGGAAACACCAGTCCGGAAAGTAGAGTGAAATTGAGTAGAAGTGAGCGAGATAATGTGCTGGTGAACCTCACCTGGAAGGGGCGTTGGCACGGGGGAGGGGCTGAGCAGAATAATGCCTGGGGTCTTGATGAAAGGTAGGCAGCAGGGGCTGAGGGACGGAGGTGGCTGCTGTGGAGGAGAACGAGCAGGAGGAAAGACAGCTTGGGCCTGTGACTTTGAAAACATGTAGCGTTTGAATGTCCAATCTCCCCATTTCTCCTGCAGTTCCTTTAAGGAAGTGGTAAGAAGACCCCTTCACTCCAACAGGAAATTGGCTGAAAGCCTTTCTCTCCCCTCCCCCTCCCTCCACCACATGCAAAATCTGGCTGTTTTTCCCAACACTTTCCTGGAGTTGGAAGTGTCTTTCTGATCATTCCATTGTGAATAGACTGGCTGAGCACTTTGATGAAGGGTGCTCCTGTGATTTAGGTTTTTTTTGGTTTTTTGTTTTGCTTTGTTTGTTTTGCATATTTTTGTCATTGGTCTTGATGGCTTCAAAAGAGCTGCAGGAAAGCCTCCTCCTGCATTTGTGGTAGAAACAGTGTTGCATGTAAACAAACAAACAAAAAAAGCAGGATCAGCCAGCAGCTGTCAGCCTGACCATTGCTACTATAGGTGGGAGCTGCTGATTTTTATGGACTTGTGGGTGGAAAGCAAAGCAAAGGATGAGAAGACAGAGTAAAGACTATTTTCCTTGAGTAGATCCTTGGGAGATGCTGGATCCCTGTGTCTGTTTATCTCAGGCTGTAGAGGATCAGATTTTGAATTTGAGCGTCCAGCTTTCAAATTTGTTCTGGATTCAGAATACCTCCCATCCACCATCACATTTTCAACTTATAGACAGAAGCCTATTAAAAGCCAATGTTCTTTGGAATAAACTCTTCTGGGCAATTTCAGTGGGGTTTTCTACTCTGTGTAATTCTACTCTTGGCTCAACAGAGTCTAAAGTGCAGAACTGTGAGTGGGGGAAGCCAAAGCTATCATAAAATTAATCACAACTAATTATGTAGCCTAGTATGTTCTAGCATAAGAGTGGAAGCCACACATGGGAGACCCCTAACCTACAGGAGTTCCTTACAATGGCCCTGCGAATAAACCCAAGAGTAGCTTTAAAGATGAAGAGGAGGAGACTGACTGGAAAGTCAGAAAATTTATGGAGATAGAATTGGAAACCTATTACTTTGAAGTGGAGGAAGAGGGAGCAATGCACATAGGAAGGCCACCAGGTAACGGTAACTTGGCTTCTGTAAATGGCAGTGCCAACTTCCAAGGTACCTGTAAAGCACAAGAGGAAGGAGTGGGATTTTTGGCCTGTTGTTTGGTTCCTGGGCACATGCATGCACATTGGGAATTTTTGCGAGGGCTAGAAAAGGGAGATGAACTGGCTTTGAATATGATAAAGATGCCTAAGAGACAGTATAGTTAAAATGTATGCTAAGCCATCTGATACCTTATTCTGGAACTGGTGATTTTTCATATGGCTGAAGAAGAGGGCCCCTGGAGTATTGGTATAGTGAGGACTGAAGAGGGGCAGTAAGGATTGAGAGACTAAGAGCTCATTAATGTGTATTTTTTTGTAAACAAACGAGTGAGCCTGTACCTCTTAAATCCTGAGTTTCTTGTAGTTGCCATTATGATTCTGATACTTCCTTGGAATATTTATAGAATTTCTATTCCCCTCTATCAGTTTACAGTTGAGGTAACACTCATGTCTTTCTTATTTGGAGTTTGGATTACTGGAAAACAGATTTTTATACCATGGTCTGGAGTTTTGGTAGTGCATTTCCATGCATGATCTCCTTTGATTTTTACCATGTCCCTTCAATATAGTCATTGCAGCTCCTATCACTTGGCCAAATTTAAAGTAGTTGTCAAAAGGGAAATCTGCGAAAGGGACTCGAACATTTAACCTTTGGATTCATAACTAGATATCTTATCCTTTAAGCTGCAGAAATTCACAATGTCAGAGTGTCCTAATTTTCTATGCAAAGCAGTTATCAGCAGGGTGGTAGTGGTATATAGGTTTTTTGCTTTAGAATTTCAATTTCTCAAGGGCTCATTGCAATGTAAGTAAATCTAGTTTGACTATAATTAGTTGACACACTGGCTTGCTTTCAGATATTTGCATTACAAATACTTTAGGTTTTCTAAGGCAGTTGACTTAATATTTAGATCGTGGATCTGTTACAGAAAGCAAGAGCCACCAGCTCTTCTTTCACCCTTAGGAGACCATCACTGGAAGTGATTCAGGTAGTTCCTAGACTTGCACAAGTTTGAAAAGGCAGAGAAATGAGTGATGAATAAGGAACTAATGCCCTCAGTGACTTTTGTTTTGTTTTGTTTACGGGACATTACAGCCTTCATTCTGGATGCCTAAATAGATGGAAGAAAAGAAAGAGGAGGGAGGAAAACAGGGCATTCTTAACAGTTAGCGATTACATCTCTTTTAATGGGATTTTCTTTGCCTTGAAATTTCAAAGGGGATTTACAGACTACAAGAGCTACAAACGAATTAGTGGAATATATGTGTCGTTGCCGAACCAGTAAGTCCGCATAGCTCTGTTGGTAAGTGTTCAAGCTATAAATCAATGGAGCAAAGGTTCGAGTCCCTGTTCAGGCAGGCGTGGAGGGCTACTGAAAACCCTGATTGCACTTAAAATTCTGACACTTGCGATGGTATCCACTATTCTAGTTGGGTATACTATTGCTTACAAGCAGGGGCTAAAAATGGTTGTTTTAGTATTTAAGTGGAAGGCTTCATGAATTTGTGTCGTCCTTGCGTAGGTGTTAGGCAAATCTCTGTATCATTCCAATTTTAGTATGCGCCATGCTGAAGAAAGTTTTTACATTTTAAAAGATTGAACGATGGATAGTATTTCGTGACACGTGAAATCCATAAATTCAAATTGCAATGTCCGTATGTAAAGTTTTATTTGAACACAGCTCACTCACTCATTTATCTGTGGCTGCTTTAGGGTTACAACGACAGTGTGCATGAGGTAGAGACGGTACGTGGTGCTTTATTCCCTCCGCACTCCTGCTGTGCACACTACAAATCGCAGTTCCACCACCTTTTCAGTGTCACACCCATCTTTGTACCATAACATTTTTTAATCATTAGTGCATACACATCATTTCAAAACAAGTGTGTTTTATTACTACTAATAAAGAGTTATTGAATTACAAATTTATTATGCAGTGAAGCTATTGTTTCTGCTAAGGTGGATACAACATACGCTAACGTTATCCTGCTAGGTGAAACGTGCATGGACGTGGCCAGACGAAACAGTCATCACAATATTCCCGATTCACAGGGCAGCACCTCGCTTTTAAGGTCGACCAAAGCACTCGCCGCGCCAAAACGCAGGCTCGAACCAGGGACCTTGTAGTCTATCAGTCTAACGCTCTCCCGACTGAGCTATTTCGGTCAAACGAGATCAGGCTGCTCTTCCGTTTCTCTTACAATACTTCCACTGTTTTCAACTTTCGATTTTAGGTTTCCAATTTCTTTTTCTTTTTCATTAAATTTTTATTTTGTCAATATACAATGTATATGATTATTATGGCCCATCACCGACACCTCCCTCCCTCCTCCCTCTCTCCCCTCCCCCCCAAGAATGTCCTTTCCATTTGCTTGTTGTAACAACTTCAAAAAGGTATAGTTGTTATATC
>NW_007727987.1:210060-222538 GCF_000696425.1 Galeopterus variegatus | reverse complement strand
TATTCCCAGCAGTGGGATAGCTGGGTCATATGGCAGATCTATCTGCAACTGTTTGAGGAGGTTTCCAATTTCTTAAGTATTGCTAAATGTCCCATGTACTTATCTACTCAGAAAGACTTGGAATCTGTTGTGTTCCACCTATGCTGTTGCATCCAATTTCTGGTGGTGGATAGACGGAGGAGAGAGACAGAAGAGAGGTGACAGGGATTCATTCAATGGAAACCCTTTCTGCTCTTTCACATCCTGCCCAGACTTAGCTCAGAAAATTAAGAAAACAAAAGAAAAAATTTCGTGGGGTTTCTTAGTTTTCTCTTCTTGTAAAATTCTTTCGTCTTTCATAATCTCCAAAGACGCTGAGAAATGGAACCCAATGACGCCATAATTTTGCTAAAAGAATTCAGTGTACGTGAACATTAACGGAACCAAGCACTTGTCGCAATATTCCCAATTTACATGAAAGCGACTGTCAGAAAAAAAAATAGAAAATTAAAAATGACATTTCTCATCACGATAGAATTTCTTTGCAAAAAAAAAATGTTTTTAAAATAAAAATGAAGCTGCAACCAAGTAAGTTTCTGTTTGGCTCATTCGTTAGCTATGCCTGTGCCCTCCTTTGACGCTCCCATAAATGCTTAGGACTCCTGCTCCATTCCTTTTTTGTTTTTCTTCTTTCCTTTTTTTTTTTTCCCCAACCTTTTCAAGAGGTGGAGCTCTCCCAACCATACCCAGAGTCTGAGTCAGGACAAGTAGGAGGATGTTTTCCTGCACCCTTGTTACTTCTTTCATTTCAGAATCCAAACACCCCAACCTTTTCAAGAGGTGGAGCTCTCCCAACCATACCCAGAGTCTGAGTTAGGACAAGTAGGAGGATGTTTTCCTGCACCCTTGTTACTTCTTTCATTTCAGAATCCAAACAGGACAGGGCAGAGCAGCAAGTCTTTGTGGTAAATAAGCATCTTCTGCTTCCTCAGCTTAAAACTGTCATTGTTGAATATCTACTCTATCTTTTAGGAGCAGGCAAGGAAACCAGAAAGTGGCTTGCTTTTTTTGGTGGGGATGACCTCTCCTATACCTGTCATCAGGGCCAACTTCATGGGTCTGTGACCAACAGTTCACAGGGCCTTCGGCAGGACAAATTATGTAGCCAGTTCTTTTATTACTGATCAATCCTCTGTTCTTCATCCTACAGGAGGAACACTGCGTTTTTCCAAGTAGTAGATCATGTTGACTTTTTCAAATGCTCCAGCCTCCTTAATTTTAAACTTTAACCCAAATCTAGGAACAAATTCTTTTGAACTAATTCCTGATGCTTGTTTGAGTTGTAGAAAAGATGAGGTGAAGATTGTCTAAAACAATCAACAAGTCAAGTTGATTTTCCTGCTCTCAGAACTCTAGTTTTTCCCATTACTAGTTTTGTGGAATACAAGACTTTTAGCCGACATAGCAGTGATTTCTCAGAGTGGCTGGAGAGAGTGGGTAGATAACAAAAATGTCAACAAATAACTTCGAGAAGGGTTGGTGGGCATCAGGATGTTGGCCAAATGATACAAAATTTCACTTAGATAGAAGTAATAAATTCAAGAGATCTATTGTACAATATGATGACTACAGTTAAAAGCAGTGTGCTGTATCCTTGAAAAAAGCTAGAGTAGATTTTGTGTTGTTACCACAAAAATGGTAATTATGTAAGGTAATGCATATGCTAATTGGCTCTATTTTGCCATTCCACATTGCATATATATTTCACAATTTTATGTTGTACATGATATATACATACAATTTTGTCAATTTAAATAAAATAAATATTAAAGGCTATAGCGCATGAAAAGTAACAACTGAGAAAATGTGTATTGATTATCTCCTTGAATCCCAAAACAATTAACGAATTTGCTAGGAAAATACTGCTGACATTTAGTGGGGAGCAATAATTACAAGATATTTTTGGCATTTAGCCTCTCCCCTCAGGGGAGCCCGAATTCCTTATCCAACTGAATTTTATGAAGGAGAGCTCTCTAGCTGGAGGGGGTGGGTATCGAACCTGGGGCCTTCATGCACACTAAGCACATGCTCTACCACTGAGTTACACCCCTCCTGCTGTGGCTTTCCTTTGTGAACATTTTAATGGCATCTTTTTATCTACCTGTGTGTTTTGAGGACCTGAAATTTAGTATACAAAAACCCTTTACACACGACTCCGTTATTCCTGAAATCCCTAGATTGCATTCTATCTCACAGCTACATAAAGAGAAGCGTAACTTAATGCTAGACAGAAGGGCACTGTTCCTAGGATCTATCCACTTTTGTCAACCAATCCCAAAGACGGCTCCTGAGAAGGTGTCTGAAAGGTGCTTCCATTTCTCCACCTGAGCTTACCAAGACACAAAATATCCTGCAACTTGAAATTTTCTCTCAAGTGACACCTCTGTATAGTTCTGTCCCTTGGAATCANGTGTTTTGAGGACCTGAAATTTAGTATACAAAAACCCTTTACACACGACTCCGTTATTCCTGAAATCCCTAGATTGCATTCTATCTCACAGCTACATAAAGAGAAGCGTAACTTAATGCTAGACAGAAGGGCACTGTTCCTAGGATCTATCCACTTTTGTCAACCAATCCCAAAGACGGCTCCTGAGAAGGTGTCTGAAAGGTGCTTCCATTTCTCCACCTGAGCTTACCAAGACACAAAATATCCTGCAACTTGAAATTTTCTCTCAAGTGACACCTCTGTATAGTTCTGTCCCTTGGAATCATGTTAATGCTTTATATAGTCAAATTTAAAAATCAAATTAACAAAAATAGAAGAAAAGATCCTGCAACTTGAAATTTTCTCTCAAGTGACACCTCTGTATAGTTCTGTCCCTTGGAATCACGTTAATGCTTTATATAGTCAAATTTAAAAATCAAATTAACAAAAATAGAAGAAAAGTACTCTAAATTTAAATACAAATAAAAAATAAAATTATTTCAAATGAATAATATAACACTGAATAGAAAAAAGAGAATTAATCCAAGGAAACGTTTTACGCAGTACTTTGACCTTATATCTACATTCTAGACACAAAAGAACTGTAAACGAATCTTGAATTCTACTTATTGTGCTACTTTTGTAGTGCTGAGTGCAGCAAGTATGACTCTTTTGTGTGTGTATTTTAAGGATTAAGCAAATGTGTAAATATGTTGCAGCTAGAATCCAGTTTCCCACTATGAGAGAAGGGCTACACAAAACTTTAATAGAGGAAGCAAAGAATAGTCCTGACTGAGCTCTCTCTGCTGAGAGAGCCCAGAAACAATGACAACCTTGTAGCAATGAGCAGAACTAGCCCTGTATCTTGGTTTCTTAATATGGATCCCTACTAAAAGGAATCAAGCCTACTGGGTGGATTTGCTGTCCTGAGAAAGACTGGCCAGGCAGGGAAAGTACGAGATGAGCCTAGAGCCTCTTTCTGTGCCAGAAGGTAAGAAAGTGCTCCAAAGATGATGGGATGCTCAAAAGAACACAAGACGTACCAGGCAGATCTTGGAAACACTGATCATTAAAAGGAATATTGAACAATAAAGGAATATAATCTATTGAGTAAAATAGGAATATTTGAGTCCGTACTGATAAAAAAGGAAAAGAGAAAGAAAAATTAAAGAAAGAAGAAAAAAGGAAAAGAGAAAGAAAATAAAGTTCTCCTTACAGCAGTATGCCAACTCACAAATGTGGAAAGAATGACAGAATCATGGTTTTCCACTATCATGTAATGATTGATTCAGGCAGTATTCATCAATCAATGCCAAAGCTATGGGTGAAAATTTAATGAGGAACAAAACATTTATGTAGTCTCAAAGTGTTTCCCCACAGATTTCTTATGAAAATGTTAACTTGACCATGAAGAGCAGCAGGAAATATCTTACCCAAAATGATCAAATTAACATTATCATACTGCAAATATTGACATCATGCTCCTCTGGATGAGGGCGCAGCATCTCTTCTGTAGCATTCTGGCCCAAAATGCATCATCTGAATCTAATCAGGAGGAAACAGTCAAATGAAAATTGAAACACGTTATGCAAATTAACCATCATACACTCTTCAAAAAATGTTAATGTCCCAAGAGACAAAGAAAGGCTGAGAAACTATTCCAAATTAAAGGAGACTGAAGAGGTAAGACAATTACTTGTGTCACCGTGAAGTGGTCCTGGATTTGGAAAAAATGAAATAAAGAATATTATTGGGACAAATTTGCTTCTCCATAAGGTCCTCTGTTTGATGATAACTGATATTTGCAGAAAAGATTTCACTGATATATTTAAAAAGAAGTAAAATGGGATGAGTGAGAAAATACAGAAAATTGGATAGTATAAAATATTTCAGCATGTGTAGCCTATCTAATTCATTTAAAACAGACTTGCCTTAGTTTTTTCATCTATTATTTTTGACAGAATTATAGTTCATTGAAAGCCGTTGTTCTTTTGTTCAATGTCCATCCACCCAGTCACCTAGAAAGGGTTGGTACCTACTGCCATCGGTCTGCATCGTTGGATGAAAACAGTGCAGTTAGTGTGAGGATTGAGGTGGAGGGAAGAGACCAGTAGAAAAATCAGTCAGAAAATGCTCTGTTCCTCTGCCTCCTCGTATACCCATTGATGCTTTCCTGGTTTTGATAATCATACTGTGGTCACACAAGATGTTAAGATTAGAAGAAGACAGGAGATACCCAGGACTCCAAGTTGGCATTAGTCATACCAGTGAAGAAGCTCATGGGTTTCAAAGGAGGGAAGCTGCCAAGCCATACACAGATGTGGGTTTTTGCCCCTAAAGGTGTTTTGGGGGCGTTTCAAAGAGCTTACCGTCAGTGTTACAGCAACGAGTGTGGCAATGTGAAGAAAGGGAGCATGGGGTTTCCACGCTGCTGGCAACTTACATGTTTTTCAGCTACAGACATTTTACAAGAAACTCAAACATGAATAGCTATAAAGAGAGAAGTAGAGGAAGTGCCCTGCATTTCCAACTGTATGTTTCTTTGTCCTGGCACCCCTCACTGAGGAACATGATTGTTGCTGAACCCTTTTATATCCTAATTGAAAATTAATCCACCCAAAAGGTATCTAAAATAAAAATATTAAAATCATCTATAAAACAATTGGAGTAATAATATTTAAATTAGATATAGCAGGAAGTAATTATTAGGAAATATAGTTCTAAAAAAATTTAATGAGGAAATTCTCTTCAAAATAAATCAAGAAAAAAGGTTAAAGCAGGAATAACCTCTCAAAGAGTTAAATCTGTGAGATGAGGTTCTGTTCTTTACAGAAGACAAAGAATATTCTTTTCCTTTTTGTTAAAAGCAGACTATTTAGCAATCAATTTTTACTGAACTATTAGTCTTTTCTTTTTATTATTCATAAGCTTATCAGTTGAACATCTTAAGAAACTTCATATATATGTGTTTAAATATGTATTTATATATTTATTAATCTTTATGAAGTTTGTTCTATTCTGAAATTTTCTCAGTAACAAATGTAGCCATGTTTAACTTAATATCAGTTCAAGACCTTTAAGTCAATTATAGATATTGGTAATTATATTCAATCTGATACATTACAGAGCAATAGCAACACTTCTGATGTTAAAGGTCACAGAGGTAACAATTAAAATTTTTTATTCAGACAACAGAAAAGAAACAACTGTAACAGAAGCAAAAATAATTTGCAGGGTAGTCTGGAATATAAAAGAGGATGGAGAACCTTTTAAAAGATATCTGCTGTCATAGTGCAATTTAGTTAAACAGAACTAAATGACCTAAATATTTTTTTGTGCAGAGAAAACAAAAATGTATCTGACCTGTGGCGGCCATAGAAATGCACCACTCATATCTCCCACTGCAGGGAGCTGAATCGGCCAGTGCTCCCAGTTCCTGCCCTCTGAATCTGTCACCGTTTTGGCACCGAGCTATGCTCTTCACAAGCTGCTCTCAGCAAAAGGATACTAAAGGCAGATCCATTCTTGCTAGACTGCTCCAACCTGTGCCTTTGGCTATAGGACTCACCACCGGCCTAGCAACCAGATTCTGCACATCCAACCCCCTTTCTTTCATTCTCCTCCAACCCCCTTTCTTTCATTTGATGTAGAGTCCAGGCTATAGGACTCACCACCGGCCTAGCAACCAGATTCTGCACATCCAACCCCCTTTCTTTCATTCTCCTCTTCAAAGGAGTCCGTCATTTGATGTAGAGTCCAATCTACATCAAAGTCCGATGGTTTTCCCCTCTCCTCTGGCTTCTTCCCTTTTCCACTACCTGGCACCTCCTGAAGGCACGAACTAACATGTGACCTCTAGAACCCTTATGACAAGTTTAGAAGGTTTAAGTTAGGACTTTAATCAATGTGCACATTATTAACTGCTGATGGGATGGTCGAGCTTTTACCAGGAGAAGAGGTGTACTTAGAAGATTCAGACCTTTTAGAAAATCTTTTGTCTACTGAGAAAAAGACTGAAGAAATCATAAAGGAAGGCAAGAAATTTCACCAAGTAGTGCTATACAATCACCATCTTTATAATATCCATGTGACTGTTCAGTCAAAGTAGAAACACATTTATCCGAAGAACTATGTATTAAGAGTCACTTGTACCGTGCTGCTTGTTTGTTTATAAGCTGGCCTACTTGAAGACTTCATGAGTGATGAGAGTTAACTAAACTTGCTTAAAACTTAAGGAACTTTGTGCTTATAAAGGTTATAATGCAGTGTTTCTTATTTAAAGTGTATTATGGAGTTCTCTTGCTTATTTTATTCTTTAAACCTTACAGTATGCCACAAGTATAAAGTTTATAAAGTGTATCATGTTACCAAAACAAAAATTTTACAAGGTTTCCCAGTTCTGTACAGTTTTGTTATCTTAAAAGCTTAAATAAAATATTTTACTTCCACTAAAAAGCACAGCAATGCCATTGTGGTTCTCTCTGTCCAGTGTTAGCACTTTCCTTGGTTTGCTTTGGAGGTTGATCCATGAATATCTTTGACTTCCTGCTGGAATTGATTTATGGTGTCTGATTATGTGGTGAACAGTAGACTGAGACAACCTTCAAGTGATAATGTCACTCCAGCTCTTGGCTATTGTGAAGAGTGCTGCAATGAACATTGGGGAACAGGTATACCTTCGTAATGTCACTGTTTTCTTGCTATCTCTTTAGCTCGATGATTAAAATGCAACTCTGTTTAAAACCCGTAAATAAATAAATTGTCACTGTTTTCTTGCTATCTCTTTAGCTCGATGATTAAAATGCAACTCTGTTTAAAACCCATAAACAAACAAACTCACTGTTTTCTTGCTATCTCTTTAGCTCGATGATTAAAATGCAACTCTGTTTAAAACCCGTAAATAAATAAATAAACAAACAAACAAAAATAAATAAAAATCAGAATTTTCTTATAAAATTTGTCTCCATTTTAAGTCATATTTTAAAAGATTCTTTAAAGCAGGGGTCAGTAAACTATGGCCTGCAGACCAAATCTCATTTGCTACCTATTTTTTGCAGGTCTACCAACTGAAGATAATTTTTTTCATTTTTAAACAGTTGACAGAAAATTTGAAAGAAGAATAAAATCTCATAACATGTAAAAACTATATGATATTCAAATTTCAGTGTCCATAAACACAGTTACACTCTTGCACTTTTGTACTGTCTGTGGTGGCTTTCCTGCTACAACATGAGAACCAAGTATTGAAAGAGAGACCTATGGCAATCAAAGTTAAGATATTTACTCTCTGGCTCTTTACAGCATAAATTTGCTGAACCCTGCCATACACCATTGAGTGTGACATTTGTCTAATGTTTTCCTTGAGACCTATTGCTTTCCTCTTCCTTATCCTCACTTTCTAATCCGGCTGATAAGACTTTCTAGGCCAGGTGTGAAAGAAGTTAATGCCAGGCGTTAAAGTACAAAGTTCTACTTCAATAATGACTCCATGGGATTTCTGTGAATAAGGAACAGCCTCTAAAAGGGCAGAGGAAACACAGAATAGATAAAAATCACCTCATCTGGAAGCTGGTAGCTTGAAATTGGTTTTCCTTGGGTCTTCCAAGGAAGTTCTTGTAACTTAATGTTAACAAGTCATAACAAACAAAACAGAACAAAACAAAAGTGCTCTGATGAGGTCAGCTAAATTATAGTGCCTTGGGAGAACTGGGATAAGTCAGTAGTCATGTTCAACCTGTCCTAGAAAATGTTATCATAAGACCATTTTTACTTAGAAGCAGACTTAACAGCACCAGAAAGCCATAAAATACCCTAGAATATTTCTTGTCTCCTTTACCCTAGATCCCACATAGGATGTAAACTGGTAACAATCCCAAATCTATATGTTATGTATAACCAATAGAAAACCTGATAGTGTAATTAGGCGGGGCTGTCCTCTCTGTCTTCTTTGATCCTTTCCCCTTCTTGTGATTGTAAAATGCTAAGCCCTGCTGGCTCTCTTCAAAGTGCATTTCGCAGGGTGACCTGAACTATGAGTCTCTCCAATTGCAATCATCATATTGGCTCAATAAATCCTTGCTATATGTATTTGGCCTCAGTTTCTTTTTAAGTCAACACAAGTATGAATCTCAGAGTTTTCTACTTTAGGTGAAAAAGCATATCCCTTTGTTTTTTGTTTTTTGTTTTTTTGTTTTTTAAAAAAAAAACATTGATGAGTTTCTTCTCTTCAAGTCACAATGGACCCTTTCCAGTTCTCTCTCTGCCTACTGTCTAGGGGCCCTCTCTGCCATAACCACACAATCGGCTAGATCTTCAGATAAATGTTTTCTTCAATCTGTCATCTCTTGGATCACCATGGTTACTAGACATCATCTCAAAGTTGCATCATAAATTTGCAGGCATCATAAATTTACCAAGTTCAAACCCAAATGCATTCTCTTTCTTAAGCAAAAAAGTCTGCTCCTCTTTCTGTAGCTTGGTGAAAACCATCTCATCTACACGAGAAAAAGACTGGGAAATCTAAAAAGCATCCTTTCCTCTTTCATTCTCCCAAACCCTGAAATCTAAATTATGTGTCAGCTGCATTGCTCTCTCAATGCCGTCTGTCCCCTCATCCGGTTAACTAATCTATATGAGACTAGGACTCGTACAGTTTAATTACATAGTGCGGTTCTGCAGTGCTGCTGCAACCAGACTCTCTGTTTAAATTCTTGCTCTTCAGACTCCCGTTGAGGCAAGCAGTAAAGAAAGTGTCCGGACGTGGCTTTCCTGCTGGTCTTTGTAAAGCTGCGGATTCAAGCAGCTATTGCACTGAAAACAAAATTTCAACCTTACGAACACCCGGCAAAAGGCTCAGCCTGTTTCTCCAGCGAGGAAAAGAGCAACGAGGAGCTCTCAAACGACGGTGACCTGGCACGAAAAAGACGAATCGGGACCTACGGTTGTGGGACCTACGTTTCAGCCTACTTCGCTTAGAAGAATGGAGACTTCTCCGAGCTGGTGAACACGCAGGGAAGATGGGGAGCTGGGGTACGTCCTTATTCAAGTACTTCCCTACCCCAGTCCTTTCGGCGTGTAAAGTCTCATGCCCAAACCCTCTTGTGTCACCTCCTCGTTCTCTTGCTCCCTCTTCGCTGCTTCCTCTCCCGCTCTCGCGCCGTGATGCCCTCTGCTGCCTTCCTCGTCTTCCTCTGTCTACGTTAGTCTAGTAGCAACCGGACCTTGCTGATGTGCATAATCATCTGGGAAGTTTTAAAATTATATGCATCCCTGCCCCCTCGCCACATTGTTTCCAAAGCACGTGTCTGGGTTGACTTGGCACACGTGTTCAGTAAAGGTGGGAACCGTCTGGTTTCTGTGCCCCAGGAACGGACAGGGTTTGAGGACCTGCCCGGGCGTAGGGAAGTCTTGTAAAGAAAGTCTTATAAAGGCGAATTCGTTTCTTTTGCTTCCTCTGTGTTCGCTTCACTGTGGAACGGATTCTGTACGAAAGAGGCGCTCTGTCGACGGAAGCGCCTTTCCTAGTCCTGTTTCCCGGCCTGCGTCCCTGGCGTCCTCACAACGCCGCGTCCCTGTGTCCAGACCAGGATGCCGGGCACCGCGGTTGACGAAGCTGTGACTGACCCACTCTTGGCTCTTCATTTCACGCTAATACTGTGAGTTAATTCCACTTTGGTCTTCTCTCTCCACCTGGAACTAGATATCCTGAGCAGCTCTCCTGGTGCTGGTTTTTGTTTTCCTCGGCACTACCTTTTATCTTTTTCCGGGAGCACTGCAGACAGAAAGGAACGAGGGTGACGCTTCAGAGAGTATTCCATCCTGAGACTCCCCTCGGCGGCGGACCGCACCTGCGGCTCGGGAAGTTCGTCAGCAGCGGTCCTTGGAGGGTCCGATCCGGTAGCGTTAATGAAATCATTCGTTTCAGAAGGCAACTTGAGGGTTTCAGAAACGCAAAATTAAACGGGATAGACTGTAACATTTAGCTTAAAACTTGGAACGCCTGCAGACAATGGTGGTAACCAATTATACAAGGTGTTTGAGCTTTGCATGGAAGGGGGTGTAGCTCAGTGGTAGAGCGCGTGCTTAGCATGCACGAGGCCCCGGGTTCAATCCCCGGCACCTCCACGTTTCTTCAGTGTTGCTTTTAAACTCTTTGGGTTTGACTCCTTCCAATTTGGCTGCTTCAGCACAATAAAGCGAATAGGCTGTTCTCCTTTCTCTAAGTATTACTACTGTGTCGATGCATCCAGGTTGAGAGGAATCAAGATCCGTGCAATTGAAATGAATTAGTGCTAAATATTCAGCTGTGAAAGTAAAGGAAGAAGACCAAGGGGAAGGGGGTGGGGGAGAGAGAAAGCCCTCAATCTCCTGTAGAATCCCTCCCTCTCCAAGTTATGCCGATATCAAGACAGGCTGGCAAGGACAAAGAATTCCTCTCCTGCTCCTTCTTTTTCCCACCTGCTCTTCTCTATCCTTCCACATCCATTCACTTACTCTTGACATGAAAAAGGTCATTTTAGTCACCAGTCATGGAAAGCTGTGATCCCAGCTCTTTCTAGATGACGGAGTGGGTGGGCACAACATGGGGAACAACTTCTCTCAAGAACCCTTGAGGCATCCAGACTGGACAGTTGAGAAAATTACTTGTAGAAATGCTCTGGTGTGCTAAGGAAGCTCAGTTAGGAGAGGTTTTGGTGGACAAATTAAAGGTCTCCATTCAGTTTCCAGTTTTCCCTATGAAAGGTCATCTATTTTTGTCAGAATGAATAATTGGCTTGCAGGTTATTTGCAGAAGTACAGGAACACCTTGCATCCATTTCCCAAAGGCACTAATCTAAGCACTGATGCAGAGAGAGACAGAAGGCAATATTCTCGGTTATTCCTGGCTTCCCCACAAAATACATTTAATTATTCCCCCCCAATTTTTGAAATTGTGGTATAATACACATATCATAAAATTGACTATCTTAACCATTTTTAAGTGTACAGTTTGGTGGCATTAAGTACATTCATATTGTTGTGCAAACATCACCACCATTCATCTCCAAAACTCTTTTTATCTTGCAAAACTGAAACTCTACATCCATTAAACAATAATTTCCCATTCTCCCCTCCCCACTGCCACTGGCAACCACCGTTCTACACTCTGTCTCTGTAACTTGACTACTCTAATACCTCATATAAGTACAATCATACAATATTTTTCTTTTTGTCTTATTTCACTTAGAATAATGTCCTCAAGGTTCATCCATGTTGTAGCATATTGCAGAATTTCCTTGCTTTTTAAGGCCGAATAATGTTCCTTTGTATGTATATATCATGCTTTGCTTATCCATTTATCCGTCAATGGACAGTTGTGTTGCTTCCACATTTTAGCTGCTGTGAATAATGCTGCTGTGAACATGGGTGTATGGATATGTCTTCAGGACCTTGCTTTCAATTCTTTTGAACATATACCCAGAAATGGAATTGCTGTATCATATGGTAATTTTATTACTAATTTTTTGAGAAACATCCATACTGTTTCCACAGTGACTGCACCATTTTACATTCTTAACAACAGTGTACAAGGGTTCCAATCTCGACATCCTTACCAACACTTGTTATTTGCTATTTTTTTGATAATAGCCATCATAAAGGTTGTGAGGTGGTATCTAACTGTAGTTATGATTTACATTTTCCTTATGATTAGTGATGCTGAACATCTTTTCAAGTGCTTATTGGCCATTTGTATTTCTTTTTTGAAGAATGTCTGTTCAAATCCTTTGCCTATTTTTGAATTGCTTTTTAAAAATTGTTGTTGGTTTTAGGAGTTCTTTATATATCCTGGATATTAATCCCTTATCAGATATAAGATTTGGAAATATTTCCTCCCATTTTGTGGGTTGCCCTTTTACTCTGTTGATATCTTTTGATGCACAAAGTTTAAAAATTTTTATGAAGTTCAATTTGTCTATTTTTTCTTTCATTGCAAGTACCTTTGGTGAAATATTCAAAAAAATCATTGCCAAA
>NW_007727987.1:203792-210050 GCF_000696425.1 Galeopterus variegatus | reverse complement strand
AAAGCCTTTACTTTTTCCCCATCTTAGGACATTTCCATGGTTTCAGAAAGTTTGAAGTGTACTGGTTTATTGTACGTTCCAATTAAATTATTGATTAGCACATAATTGGCCAACCCCAAGAATGCACTGTAGAGAAACAGAACAAAAATATTGGCACTGCAATAAGATTCATGTGGATTTGAATTTTTGACCATTCTGCTCTACCTATGCTCTTTGGTAAGTCATTTAACTTCTCTGTGTCACATTTTCTCATCTGTAAAATGAGGGTAAAATACTTCCTTTCATTGTTGGGAGGTTTAAAAATAATGTTTTAAAGTCCTTGACAACGTTGCTAATACTCAGTAAGTGCTCAACATGTAGGAGATATTAGCAAACAGCTGCTGCAAGTCAGCCTGTGATGCTGGAAACAAAGTGGACTTTGAAGCTGGGAAATTGGTTTCAGCCTCTGACTGTTCCACTTTGTGACCCAGCACAGCTCACTGAACCTTTCTGAGCCAGTTTCTCATCTCTATAATGGGGATCAAGACCTTCTGGAGTTGATTAAGGATTAAATTTTATTGCTGTGAACTGAATTGCATCCACCCAAATTCATATGTTGAAGCCCTAACTCTCAATGTGACGTGTAACTAGAGATAGAGTCTTTAGGAGGTAATTAAGATTAAATGAGGTCAGGAGGGTGGGGCCCAGATCCAATAGGATTAGTGTCCTTATAAGAAAAGAAATTAGAGAGCTCATATGTGCTGTCTCCACCCCCCAGAGAAAGGCCACAAGAGCACACAGTGAGAAGGCAGCCACCTGCAACTGGGGACAGCCCTCACCAGACTGCAACCTCAACCCAGCTGGCACCTTGGTCTTGAACTTCCAGTCTCCAGAAGTATGAAAAAATAAGTTTCCATTGTTTAAGCCACCCAGTCTTGGTGTTTTGTTAAGATAGCTCTAGCTGACTAATAGAGGCATAACTAAATGTGCACAGAGCTCAACCAGGGCTTTGAAAATATTCCCTTTCTCCTTACCTGCTCTCCCCTACTCTGATAAAGACAATGTTAAAATTATTATTATTAGGAGTTTAACTCAATTTGAGGGTAACTTAAAATTAACCCAAGGTAATTTCTTTGCCACTAGAAACTGACTTTTGCCTGCACACTTTCTTGCACGTGCTGGGGTGACGTGTACTAGACCCAGTGTCTGATCTTCTCCCACTGATTCCAGGCTTGGAAGCAATTGTGAAGGAATAAAAGATCTTTTCAAGGTAAATGAGGTTGGGCATCTTCAGTGCTGCCACCTGCAGATGGTCCTGGAAAGAGACAAGTGGCAGAACTAGCAATTGGCCCCCATACCCAGGCATAGTAGGAGGCTTCATAATCCACTAAGACTTGTCTCAATTTTTCACAATCATACTCTCATTCAGTAGAAGGTGGTCATGATTGCAATATTGCCTCTTATCAAGGGGAGGACAGTCTCCAACCCTATGAAGTTGTCTTCTGGCTCAAAAGAAGAAGCAGGTTTTTCCAAAGAGAGAGGTGTTTTGGGAAGAATTTTCTCCTCAGTAAACTAGAGACTTAACCTCCCAATAAAAGGGCAAATCCTTTAGGATTACCAGCAGTAAGATGAGCACAAAAGAAAATTTTTTTAATTCTTTCTTTTTTTGGATGCCCATACCAGCCAGCCACCAAATAAATAAATTAATAAATATAAGTAAAAATAAAGTTGTCCAAAATTAATTCTCTCAAGTGCTTAAATATCTTCTTTGTCTGGCCTCCAATTACTTTCCAATTATATTTTGACCACTTCTTTTCTCAAACCCTTCCCTCAAGGCACTCGGCCGCCTACTGCTGCCCATACGTAGCCCCTACTTTCCTCCTTCTGCTCTTTGGTCATCTTGTTATTTCTCCTGAGAATTGGTTTTCCACAACCAATTGCTGGGACACATTTCTCCTTGGGTATCTCATGTTTTTGGATGTTTTTTGAGCAGCAGCACTGACTACTCTTTGCTCTGGACTGTCATTTCAAAGACATTCACAGAACGAGCAGTCTTGGAAGATAAAGATTATGTCTCCTTCAAGAGCAAAGGCACCTACTGCCCAATATAAAAGATTTAGGTTCCCTCAACTCAGGGTTTCTCTCCTCTAACACAACCCGCTGCATGTGCAGGTATCGTGTGGCCCTTTTTACATTGCCCTCTGTAAGTTAGAACTCAAGGAATAAACATTACTGGGCTGGCCAGTTAGCTCATCTGTTTAGAGCACGGTGTTATAACACCAAGGTCAAGGATTCAGATCCCCACACCAGCCAATCACACAAAAAAAGAAGGGAATAAACATTTTTAAGTGCTATTGCAGTGAATAATGAAATGTCCTTTGTCTTTGATCTTAGAGTCTTATGTCTTCTTAGCATCCATGAAACGCAAGCAGGCTAACTTGTTAGCTTGCAAGTAGATAAAATCTGAGACCCATCCAGTTTTGACACATTTCATCCCTGAATACCCAGATCCTACTTATCTTTTAACGTTTACTTCAAACGCTTCTCCTTCATACAGATGTCCTGGTTGATTTTTGCTTCTATCTTTAAAATAATAATAATACTACCTACCTATTTGGGTTATTGTGCAGGTTAAACAAGTTGATATATGTAAATTATAAGTGCTATAAGCATTAACTATTAATATTATTATTATTATTTTACTCCAAAGAAGTATATGAAAGGTGGCATAGTATCTTTGGCAAATGTCACATCTATTTCTAATCTTATTTCTGCCTCTGTCTACCTCTGTGACTTTAGGGCAAATACTTAGCCTATATAAGCCTCAGTTTTCTCATTATAAAAGTGAGAGTGATAACTCCTATATTTATGGGAGGTTCTACTAATAACTTACACATAAAGCTACATATAAAGCACATAATACATAACAGATGTTCAAATAAGCATGAAGCCAAGTTATTATGGCACTTTCTGTTTTGTATGCTACTAATTTATACAGGTTTGTTATTTCTTCTATCAACGTGTAGCTTCATTGGGAATAAGAACTCTAGTTGATTCATCTTGATCCTCAAATGCCTACCACAAAGAAGGAATCAAATTTTTAAATAACTCATTCGTTCAAAAACAAGTATTAATCACTTACTATGTGCTGGGCACTGTCCTATGCATTGGGGATATAGCATAAGTTACTAATGCTAAATAGAAGCAGAAGAAAAAAATACTAACCCGTAAATTTATTTTTTCTGTTTTTTAGGATATAATAAGTAGGCTTTGGGAATTGGAATTTGGGAAAAGCACTAGCTTATGTAATCTGAGCCAAATTGGGAAATGGTTATATCAGGTAAAGCTCATGATTATTGCATTTAGTCCTTAACTTCTTTAAAACAATCTTATTTTCTCCAGTGTTGGGTATTGGGAAAATAAAAATTTAAAAAGGGTCATAGAATTTTCATGGTTTTTTTTCCATTGGTACACAATTGGGTTGATTTAGGTGACAACTTACATTCTTATTTATTCAAAAATTCCATGCATCTGCAATTTCTCTTATCCAAGCCGGTCTCCTGAATACTTTCTTCAACTCTCTGTGCATGGAAATCAACTTTCTCAAGAAGACAAGCCTCCTGATTCAAGTGTGGTTGGTGGACCCCACCCCTCTCTGGGGTTTTGGCATCTGACACTGGTATAAAAGGTCCCAGCATTGTAAGTGTAGGAAGGGTGGGGGCATCCCAATGACCTCACCTTTTCATCAAATGAATAGGTCTCTCCCAGATAACAACCACTCTGAAACATGCCAGCCGGAAGGGAAGGGCCAATTTCAGAAAGTCAACAGCTCCACTACCCATTCATTCAATCATGGGCCTCAGTGCCCTGAGAAAACCATAAACTGAGGCTTCAGCTGCTCTAACGTTATGCAAACCACATTGTTATGTCCCTGAGAGGTGTCTGGCAAGACAGGAACATAGCCATAATTACAATCACATTTGCAACAACAAAAAAGGGCACAGATATGTGTCAAAGGAGATTTATTTCTTATCCCTTGACACCGCTGTGTATGACAGAAACAATAGCAAACCTCAGATATTGCCTTTACTTCTTCTTGCTGGGATCCTATTGACAATTTAATTTCCTCTCTGTGTTTATATTTTATGAACTCAATCAGCACAAAACATAAGCAGCAGTAAACATAAACTCCATTTATAAGTGCAGGGTAGTGATAACAGCTATCCTGGGAGCCATTCTCCTTATAACATTGCATGATCCAAAGACAGGTAAAGATGGTCTGGGTGTCAGGACCTTTCTTTGTCCTCCCTTCCTGCAAACAGTCCTCATAAAAATTTCCTAGATAATATTTCAAAACAAAGCTAACATTTCCAACAAGGCTGGCACGTAGAGGGACTAAAAAAGTATTATCTGAATCAAATGAAAACATATTTATTAAATTTTAAGGAAATATAGTATACCGTGTCATAGCACATCTGGTTCTGGACTTCAGATAGGCCTTGGGGTCAGAAGTTGTCACCTATAATCTCAATAGCAATTTGCTCTACCTTTAAACCAGCTGGGTAAGATGGGCCTGCAAGGCTCCGATGCCAGCATGTTAAAGGAGCTGTATTATCTACCTCAATGAAAAGCCGAGAATATATAGTCAGTAGCTAGAGGCATCTTACAGTCACCAAGCTTTGTTTTCCAAAAATCAAGGCACACCTTTCTATTCACAAAGAGTATGTGCTCTAGTAAATCACTTTTTCATTGACAGTAATCTCACAAATGGATGCAGCAATGATATAGACAGCATAAGAATACATTCTCATGGAAAATAATTTTTATATTATTAAAAGTGTTCATTTGTCCAGCTGGTCAATGAATGTTCATTAATTGCTGACCCTTTCACATCCTGGGAAGCAGGAGCAGAAGCAGCTGCTGTTGAAGGAATACAGGCTCTTCCAAACCCAGGAGTTCCTGGGACCAAAACAGCAGCTCTCGTAAGGGGGCTCTCCAGGGCAGTGGAGAGTTTGGGGACGTAGAGTGAGAAGACCATCACTGGAGCTACCCCACCCCACAGGATTTACTCAGGGGTGTCCCTTCAGGCTCACAAAAGGAGACCAAGTTTGAGGTCACCAACTTTCCATGCCAAAGAGTCCTCTCCTTACCTGCTGCTCATTTCTGCACCTCCTTTCTTCATGAACATTGTCCTTCTCACCAATTTGAGATCAGTGGAAGGGTGAGAATGATGGTTGCCTGGGTTTTACTTCAAGTACAATCAGCTTGTCAATCCACAAGTGATAAAGACTTCTGTATTTCTTTATCATATCTTCCTTGGGGCATGATTGTTTCTGACACCAAAACGTTGTACTTAACCACCAGATCTGTCTGCATGATGGTGGTTATCATGAGTATCCTGAGTATCCCCAACATTCTGACTTTTGCAGATCTGTCTGCCTCCCTGAGCTTCCATCTTTCTGTCTACAGAATATCTGTCCTCCTTATGATGTGAAGAGTGAATCATGAATAAGGGAGTGCTTTGGAAGCTGTGAGGTGTGGTGCAAACATAGGATAAGGATAATGACAGTGATGACTAACTGCATGTGGTTCTGGACACCACCCCACAGTGCTTAGCACCCTCTGACAAGGCAGGTATGTCTATCCCACTCCTTCCCTTCTCAGAACTTAAGCTCCAGAAAAGCAAGCTCTTTATTTTTCTGCTGTATCACATGGAACCCAATGAGTATTTGTTGAACAAATAAGAGTGAATTAATGCTTCCTACATGTTGACAAGCTGTTTGCTTATTATTTCATAATAACAGCATAAAGAGTTTCACCAAAATTCAGTTGAAAAACTTTATGCTAACTCTTAACTTCTTTGAGAGTGCTTTTTAAAACAATTGCTGTTTATCATACTCTGTTATTATTGGAGCAGAGACATTATATAATATCTTGTAAGTTTCATAAAGCTGGAAATGGTGGACAAAGATGAATATTGTCTTCCCATTCTGGGGGAGAGAAAACAAAGTCCAGAGATATGAACTTTCGTGCCTCTGGCATGGTAATAGTGACGTCCACACACTGGCCATGGCAGCTTCTCCTCTTGGTGACACTACCTCCCGCTTCCCTCAGAGGTTGGGTGCCTGAGTATCCCCAACATTCTGACTTTTGCAGGATAAGAATCTCTCTATCAAGCCAATGAAGTGGATGTTGTCACAGCACCTCAATAGGCTTTGGTCAAAACTCTAAGAATAAGGAAGAAGAGAAAATAAACGTATGTGGGGCTCATTGACAGAG